>NC_085872.1:24327001-24329501 GCF_034702125.1 Engraulis encrasicolus | reverse complement strand
GTGACCTCACCCTTTCTGAAACACCTTGTTTAAATAGCAGTATTTTTTTAACCAAAATATTTTAAATAATTTATTTGCAGAGAATATAATGGGCGATGCAACACAGAAAAACTGACTCTCTCTCTCTCTCTCTCTCTCTCTCTCTCTCTCTCTCTCTCTCTCTCTCTCTCTATCTCTCTCTCCCTCTCTCTCTCTCTCTCTTTCTGTATCTCTCTCTCTCTCTCTCTCACGCACGCTTGCACGCGCACACACAAGAAGGTACCTGTAATTAGTGTGTAGGTACATTCCAATACAATTCAATCCATGTCATTTTTCCCCTTTTAACTTGTGCATATTCGCTTGATGGCCATGTAACTTCCAGCCAGCCCACTAATTAGGCATTGCATTTACATTGGAAACACCAATTAACACTCACACCGCAGCCACTGATTAGGGAGAACTGCATGATGGGTCACTTGCTATGGAGCTGTACATTTGACTCTCTATGTCCACCCCCCTGTGTATTATAGTATTCGGTTTCTTTCTACAATAGTCTACAGTAGTCTATACTCTGTGTATAAATCCCAAAAACTCTGAAATGTGGTTGGAAATGGCCCAAAGCCATGCAGAATAGACGAGCTGCACCCGACTCTCACGGCATTTGGCAATAGTGGCACACCGCACTTTTTCACAGAGACCTCAGAGAGGCTCATTGTTTGTATTACAAAATACTGAATGCTGTCAGCATGGCCTGGTTACAGCTCAAGAAATAGATCATCCAGCATCCCACAGAAACTAACTATGGGCTACCATTCTATAGTGGTGTGCATTGGCATTGCCCTCACGATTCGATTCGATTACGATTCGGGAGGTAGTGATTCGATTTGATTTGATTCAATTCTACAATGCATTGCAATGCATTACATTTCTACTGAAAGCAAAGCAAATGTTTTATCAGTCATGATGAGGCAATACAAGAGACTGAGCAACAATTTATTGGCTGTTTTCTGTATCAGTCTTGCAGTTTCAATGCTTTGAAGTGCTTTTATTTAATTTAACATTCATTTGCTCCCGAAATATCCACGGAAGTAATTGAAAATTAAAAAAATTGCCGCATCGATTCTGGAACTTGCCGCATTGAATTGGATCGTCCATGCCCCGCATTGCATTGCATCGCCGAATCGATTATTGTTGACATCACTACCATTCTACAACAGCCAGCCTTTCCTTTCATTATACACAGAAAAGACAAGACACAGGCATGGTTTATGATTTCCAAAATAGTTAAAATTGTGTTTATGGTTGGCATGTTAATGGATCATTGGGTTGTAGGTAGCAGTCTAATTATGGTTTCATCACAGAGGGTAGCCTATCTCGCTGTGTGTGTGTGTGATCTCACTAATTTAGATGTGCATACAAATTAGGCTTACAGGCTACTTAGCAACAGTAGTCAACTTCAGTCAGTCCACTGTATCACTGGTGAAAGCCTGTTTGAGTGGAAAGAGTGTGACATTTGTTCTGCCTCTTTGTATTTCACCCTTTTGGCTTGTATCTCTCTTCTCTTCTATTGTTTCTCACTAATTATTTCACTAATGCCTTGCCATTGCCCTACTTATTGGCTCTGCCCAGTTGCCTCATTTTAGAGGTCATAGAGTCAGAAAAAATTAGATTGTGCTTTTTTTCTCCTGTCATTCTAATGCCTTCTGCTGTCCCATAAAGTTGGTACATATGTAAGCCTTTGCCCTCCCAGTGCTTTCTGCCAAATCCAGTCGGGTGGGTGGCGCGGCGGAGGTGGTCTGGAGGGCTGGAGCGGTCTGGGCTCGCGGCCAGAACACCAGAAGGTTGTGAGTTGAATCCTAAGGATGGCACCACACCGCTGTGCTGTGCTGTGCTGTGCTGTCCTGCTGTGCTGGGCTACAGCTACAGCTACAACACCCCAGCCTGAGTGGGGTCGGTGTGTGTGTGTGGGGGGGGACGGGACGGGACGGGACTTGACGCCGACTGTTCCTTGTATTGAGCTCCAGTGAGGAGTGCCTGTTAAAGACGACACCTAATGTACCGTGCGTAACACTTGTGGCCAGATTGCATCCCCCACGCTGCCACGTTGCAGTACAGTATCTCCTACTGATGGCTTAATACCACGGCGCAGGAGCACTAATTCATTTGGTGACGGCCAGCCAGCTCAGGAGAATAACATGTGGCCATTTTTACAGTGCTCAGCCCAGCGCATCACCAGTCAGAATCCTGTTCAGAACATCCGAAAGAATCAAAGGGACTGTCTGTTGAGATGCGCTGCTGGCATTTGTAATTGAAACAGTGGGATTGTAGGATGCGCAAAGCCAGTGATGCTTCATCCAATTCTTCTAAATGAGCATGGATAATGCCGTTCCACTCACTGGGTTGTATGGCCCCGGCAATTTGGCACATTGCTGAAGTCATTCACATTTGAGGAAGAGAGCTCACACATTCCCCTCCAATTTCCCACTCTGTCTCGCACACACACAAAGACGCACGTATGTAC
>NC_085872.1:24312001-24324501 GCF_034702125.1 Engraulis encrasicolus | reverse complement strand
AACTACTTACAGTAGCATCTACTTTTTTCTTCATGGTGAATAGGTTGTCATCATAGAAAGGGTGGCTAGTACATGAAAGAACTTAACCTTAAAAAACTGACTCTACCCATACAATATTCATTATTTAATACCCTTACACTTTGCTGATCGGGGTGGGGGGGATCCTAGGTAGTGCAGGCCTGGGTGGTGTGGTGGCCCTAGGTAATGATGGGAACCTTGGTAGTGTGGGAGCCCGAAGCCATCTGGGCTGAGCAATGCATCACTTTAGAATAGGGACCCTTATTCCACATCTGTTGCACTGTTCAGGGTTTGTTCACACAGTGTGTCAGGAGCTTATACACATTGTATTCTGCCACCTACTACTTACTCATAAATAGAAATATAGGCTTACTGGTCCTTACTAAGGTTATATTAGTAATAAATCCCTAATTGGGCATGAACAAGACATTTGTGAATACATGCTTAACAACTGTCTGATTTTGCTTAGTACATGCCTTACAAGTTACTTACACTGGCATTAATATTGTATATATATTAGTGCTAATAGATGTATCCCTAAAATAAAGTGTTACCAAAAAAAACACTAACCCTTCTTAATACTTGTTGTTCTGTATATTTTCCTGTGCCTTTGTATCTGCTAGTGTTGTTGACTATGATTATGTCCTAGATTGTAAGTCATTTTGGTTAGGCCTATTATTAAAAAGAACACAAAGGGGATTTAAGCGTGTGCAGACATTTTTCTTTCAATTTTGCATGGTTTTTGTTTATGTTTGGCACCTTTTAATCGAGAGTGTGGTGTGATCCGATTAAACACAAGTCACTTTGGTTAAAAAGTGTCTTCCAAATGTAATGTAATGTCAAATAATGTAGGCCTAATGAAATAAAACAAGCTTCAATTTGCATGGTTTGAGCCTTATAGTTTGAGGACATTCTGTTGTTTTAAAAGTGCTCCCCTGTTTGGCCCACCCTCACTACAGCCAGTGATGAAATATAGAGTAGACGGCCAAGACTACGTTGGAAGTGTAAACAGAATTGATGGCGAAATGTCTCCTCAACATTTTCAGTCTTTTTAACACAGCAGGTTTCCCATTAGAGAGTGCAAAAATGCATTCATGGACAGTTTACAGCCATGGTTCCTGGGACACTCTGCAAAGTGCTTCGGATTTTGCTGTTCTAAGGACTAAAAATTACTTCAAGTGATGGACTCTCTGCTGCTGCTGCCTACTGTTCGCTTCAAACATACAGTACAGTACAGTACAGTACGGCCCTGTCTAACTGGAACATCATAACCGGCGCTGCGGTACAGCACTGCCTCAGAGCAGGAGCAGTACCCATGTCTTGCATGTCAAATGCACAAGTCTTAACCTCTGTTGCAACACACCCCTAAAGCCATGTCAAACCGCTTGTAGGTAACAACATGACAGAGCAGTGAGAGAATGGACCTCGTTTTCCGAGCGATGGCTGCACCGCTGGTCGCCTGGAGCCAGAGAAACACTGACAGCATTTTGTCCTTTTCAGACATGACAAACGCTTCAACACTGTTAATTAGCACTTTCTCAGTCAGTTACACTGAAGGACAACTATCCTCAGGGACCAAAGGACCACCGCAGCCAGCAACTCTCCGACTACAAACACAAGCCTACTGAGGCACTTCTGAGCTCTGCCTGTTCGAAAGCAAGAGAAGGGAAAAAAAACAAAACAGCAAGACATCAGACATGAAAATCCTCAGTGATCCTAGAATCCCCAAGGCCTCACCAATGTCTGCCATCTCTGGCACAGATGCAGTGAAAGGGCCATCGGGGAACTTTGGTGCATTATCGTTAACATCCTGGACCTTGATGATGAATTCCGACTCGGGCTCTAGGGCTCTGTTAGTGTGGCGGTCGATAGCCTGCGCATGGAGGACATAGTGGCTCTTCTTCTCCCTGTCCAGGCTCTTGGTGGCGTGGATGTCACCGGTGACCTCGTTGATGATGAATATGGTGCCAGCACCTTCCCCTGAGAGCAGGTAGCGCACTGACCCATCGCCTTTGTCTGAATTAGAATGGAGCTGGGGGGGGAGAGAAGGAGATTAGAAAAGCAGTCAGGGAGAGAGAATGAGAAAGACAGAAAGGAAAACTGTTAAACCTTATCCATGTTGAAAAGCAGATTCTTCTAAACGTGTGTTGAAATCATCCCTGACTTCTTCTTACCGACACTAATGTTTATTAGGATGTTGTGTATTTACAGTATGTAAACTGCTAGACACCTTAATTTCCTCCGAGATTAATCAAAGCTCTCTTCTTTACTCAACTCTACTCTGCTCTACCTCTGTTGTTTGCCTTGAAATGTGCTTATGCATGGGTGTTTTATCAATTCATTGTGTTACATAAATTACATAATTTACATAATTACACATTTATTACATAAGTCATGCATTCACATGTATTTAATGAATGGAGTGCCTCACAACTGTTTATGGCTACAATAACCGAAAGAAATACTTCAGATATCTTCAAACAAGGAACGGTAGTAATATTTCTGAAGTTAGTTTGCCAATGCATTGGAAAAAACTGTTGGCATGAGATTGTCGGGGATAAACTAATAGAAAGAATGACAAAAACAAAGTGGAAGGCAAAAGAAAAATGGGAGAATGAATTACTAATTACTATTACAGATAGTGCCTGGAGTGAATTATGGAAAGAGACGTTCAAAACAACCCAGTCAATCAAAGATTTTTTATGGTACCTAAACAATGTGCCCATATCTCAGGAGCTGACATAAAATGTTGGCGAGGATGTGGAGAAGAAGGGTCGCATACACACATATTCTATACATGTCCTATAATAAAACCATTTTGGGAGGAGGTAAGGCGAGCTGTCACATACATTTTTGATCTTAAACAACCTCTAACACCAGTAAATGTATTAGGCATTGACCTACCGAACAGGATAAAAATAATGCACAGTAAGTTTTTTCATATTCTAAGACTTACTGCACTAAAGCAAATTACAAAACTATGGAAACAAAGCAAACAACCAGATGTCCAGCTATGGTATAATACAATAGAAAATGTTTTGGAAATGGAAAAATTTTTTCTAGAAAGTGCTCACACAAATGGGAAGAAATGTACCCAGAAAATATTTGCAATAATATGTGTCTTTATTTTGAAAATAGAACAACAACATAAGCTTCCTAATCTTTCACAGCTTATGCATGCCCTCACATACCCACCCTCTACACCAGCACATACATACATCCAATACAACACCTACTTCACACACACATACACCTACAGGTGAGACAACTGCTCTGACCATGAAAGAGCTCCCCCCCCCCCGCCCCCCGTAGTGCATGTGACAGCACAATATTGCACTGTAGTAGTCATTCTTAGCCTAGCGGGCTAAACCCCTACAGCTGAAAGCTGACATCAATTTGCGGCCGTCTAGATTTCTACTAAGTCATTCTGACAATCTGTTGAATGGTCAGTCAGCCACCATGCTTGGGAATGGATTCAGTTACTTATTTATTTAGTAGTTGTGTGACAGCACTCAAAATCTCAAGAAATCTCTGATTTCAGACGTGTCTTCACCACCATACTGCCGATCATTACCAAGTCCTCATAGGTGTTTCACCAAAAGCCTTTTTAAAAATACAGTGTAGAGTAGAGTAGAATAGAGTAGAGTACAGTAGAGTGGAGTATCATTTACTAATCCCAAGGGAAGTTAAGGTGTCCAGTAGCATACTGCATACATAAATATTAGTGGTGTCAACAAAAACCAATTCGGCGATGCAATGCAGTGCGGGGCATGGACGATTCAATTCAATGCGGTAAGTTCCAGAATCGATGAGGCAAATTTTTTAAGTTTCAATTACTTCCGTGGATATGTCAAGAGCAAATGAATCTTAAATTAAATAAAAGCACTTCAAAGTATTGAAAACAGCAAGACTGATACAGAAAACAGTCAATTAAATCTGACTACTTGTATTGCCTCATCATGACTGATGAAACATTTGCTTTGCTTTCAGTAGAAATGTAATGCAATGCATCGCAGAATTGAATCGAATCAAATCGAATCGAGTCAAGTCGCGTCGCTACCTCCTGAATCATAATCAAATCGAATCGTGAGGGCAGTGCCAATGCACCACTAATAAATACTGAAAAAGACAGACATAACACACAAAATTGAACCGGTAGGCCTTATATTAACAGCACACACTTACATACACTTAGCACACACAGACAGACAGACAGACAGACAGACAGACAGACAGACAGACAGACAGACAGACAGACAGACAGACAGACACACACACACACACACACACACACACACACACACACACACACACACACACACACACACACACACACACACACACACACACAATGAGTCAAAGTAAAAAAATTCACTAACTGTAAAAAGTATGGACAAGTGTCCAGGTGTCTCAAAATGTTACTGTGCACAGTCCAGAGAAAAACGTCAGGGTGAAGTATCCGTTGAAAAGCAGTGAATTCACCAATAAAACTTAATTTGCACTATCATACATTAAATGATAGATCCATCACAAAACCCCATAAGTAATTGTAAATGAAACCGTTGTTTTCAGCCATTCTGAAACAAAACTAGTCTAATAAGTCTGTAAAGCACAGAGCACAGAGACATCAAGTTATTTCCTAGTCCTCTGACAAAATTAGCCACATCACTAAATTGGATAGCTCTGTCAAAAGAGTCACATTTGGTAAAATTTCATGTCAATATTGGAGACTGCATGTACAAAGCATGCGCTGTTTGGACTGCTGTAATATGATCTCCTCCTTTATAAATGAGGCTACATTAAACCACTGGGCAACACCATCAAAAAGACCTCCATAGGTAGCGGTATAGACAACAACAACCCGAAATTTCAATAAGACCAAAAGTCAAACAAAAATAATGTCCTTCACTGACTAATACAATATATTGCTTGTCAGCTGCCTCACATTAGCAAAATGTTTTCTACTCCAGTCTGGAAAACTATGACATGTCATAGTATGGTAAAAGTTTTCTTGCCTCTGATCCAAGCTTCAAACCTTACACCAGTAAAGGAACTACGTATAACATCCCATCCACATGTACGAAACATTGCCAAACAAAAGCTTTGACACAGGAAATGGAAGAATGAGGAAAGCCATGTAATTGCCTGTAGTAGATTTGCCATTTGCAATGCTCCTTTTGCTGTATAGGACCCTCGTAAAAAGTCCATTGAAAAACTTCAGCTCATTCAAAAAGTCCGTTGTGAAAAGAGCACATTACTCCAACCCTAACTGAATTGATGGAGTCCGACAGCGAGTATTCTTACTACTTCTCAAACGCTGTTGAGAATATAGTCCCATGGTGCATCACTGATTCACTGACACACTGTCCTTTTCCATTCTTGCCGGAGCCTGTAGATCCGCTGAGCCCGGCCTCCTAAGGATTCCAGAGACATCAGCCTAAAGGATTTCAGAAGCAGCCATCTCACACTACGCCCTACCAGCACTGGCTGGGCCCAGGACAAAGCCATCTGAAAGCACCCCCCCAACACACACACACACACACACACACACACACACACACACACACACACACACACACACACACACACACACACACACACACACACACACACACACACACACACACACACACACACACACACACACACACTCACACACACACACACACACACACACACACACACACACACACACACACACATTCAAGACCTTGAAAATGTAATGGAGACCCTACTCTGGGCCCCTGATCTCCTTGGGCCTGGGTCAACTGACCCCTTTGTACCGGCCTGTCAGCTTCCCTGCCTTACCCTACCTTAACACATCAGACTGGCATAGCTCAGTGATGCCTTTACACAACAACTGAATACTCTCCTACACTAAATTCCCCCTCAACTCCTCACAGGCCAGGCTCTTACAGTACCAACCCATACCAACTGAACAAAGGGACCTGGGACCCCCCTCCTTGAACGCTCATAAAGTTTCTGTCTATCAACACACGGGCAGTTGAACAGTCTTGGAAATCACAGAGACCCAGGGGGCATTAGCAGAGATTCTTTAAGTATATATCTCTCTCTACTCTCTCTGGCATTAGTGAACCTCTCGCACAGCACCTTCTCTGTGCTCACAAAGATTGCTACATTTATCTGTGCTTCCAAACTGTTCAAATATGGAAAGTTGCTTCATTGAAATGAAATTTGCTGTACAAATTAAGGTGATTGTGTGATCACTGTTATCTCTTTTTTATTTTCACTGTCCTCACTCAGTGGCATTATAAGCGATTGGGAGGCGCTGGCAGTGCTCAACCCCTGGGTGCTACAAACACATTTTCTTGGCACGCTTCATTTGTTGTTATTGACGCCTCCTCTAGTGTGCCTGTCGGTCTTGGCCGCCCCAGACTAGGGAGCAATTAGGCAGATTTCTCTTTCCAAAACCTTTCGCCTCTAGCTAAAAGAGAACACTAATCCTCAACGACATGCGTCCGGCAGACCGACGCTACCGACCTAATGTAATATTTTGATCTCTCACACAGTGCGGTGCTCCCCACCTGTGTCATTAGGAGAATATTCAACCTTTTTTAGTAGGAGGGGGCATTCAAGTTCTCTCTTTGCTTTCCAGTGTATCTGTGCAAACAGTGGATTCTGTTGTTATGGTTGCGTTCAAAGTACTAGCATTGTGAGTAAATGTCCAGGTTCTTCAAATAATTTGACATTTAATGGAGGCAAATGCATTGGGGACACTGCACACTGCACAGGAAAATGGCATAAATAGGCCTACATGAAATTGTATAATATTTCACAGAAAATGAAGAAATGTAATGTTCAAAAATACTTTGCAGAGTATCCTTTTTCTGAGTATGTTTTTCGTACTACCTATGTGCAGTGTCCCCAACGCATTGTTTTTCATTAAAATGCAAATTAGGCATATTTGAAAAAAAAGACATTTACTCTTTTTTTGAAGTCACACTGTTATGTTGAACATAACTGTATGTTGTTGTTGTAAGATATCAGTAAAACATGACTTTCCTAAACAATTTAATTGTCCAAGGTTCCTTGACAAACACTGGGTGGATCACTGAATAGATTACAAATAAAATACTATATGAGCAGGACCATACACAGTTTAATAAGAAATGTATACTGGAGAGAGGTATTGGAGTTTTTAAATTGGTCAAATATTCTGGGCTGTAGCCTATCTGAAAAGGGCAAATTGCAAGAGGGCATGTACAGAGGCTGTTGCAATAGAACACTCATTAGAGGGTTCAACCTCCTTCGCTATCCACAAATTACAGAGGGAATGGTAATGAAAAGGTCAACTGCATAGTGCTCCAAAGGCCCTCCAAACAGCATGAAGCAGAGCAGCTAAATCACTACTGCAAGGTGGTTTACACCCGGACAGAAGAAGATGGTGTCTTTCCACATACAGTAGATCTTCTGCATTCTTCCAAGTAAAAGGCCCCCTATGTGTTAAATGATGAATGACGAATAGATCCTCAGTTGATGTGGGAGAAGTGTAAAACTTAAAAGTCTTCATCAGATCAATTTTATTCCCTCGATAAGACTGCAACAGCCCTCTGAGATGAGGAATTCTGAAGACTCAGGGATATGAAGAGGCATTGGTTATTAGGTGTAACGGCTCATCTCTAGCTCTAGCGATCATTTGGTAATTTTCACGGTTGGCCATCTGTGTCCTTTATGGTTTTTCTTTAGAGGTCAAAGTACATTTTCTGTCTTTATACGAATGCTTTTTTCCTTATCCTGACTAATAATTGAAGTAAAAGACCTACCTACAAGCAAGGCCTAAAGAGATATAATTAGCATTAGTAAAGATCCAGAGAAGCTCAGGCTGAGGAATGGCAAAGTCACCCATCAGGACGGAAGGACATACAGTAGTACCCTTGTGGGAACGAAAGGAAAGTTCACTGCAAGTTGCAAGTACACTGGGTGTTGCTGGGATTAAGGAGAAGAGTGAATATTCAGTAAAAGTGCACATTTACGTGTCTGCTATTTATTAGGCTATCGGTTATATAATTGACAAGATGTAAGTAGGACTAGTAGGAATATGGTGAAAATAATATCAGTAACTTGGTTATTTCACATACAGAGGAAGCGAAGACCAGGCCTACCACTGACCACCTCATAGACATTGAAACCATTAAGACATACAGTATTGGCTGCCTGTGGATATGATGAGGTTTGGCAAATGGCTTCTCCCTGTGTAACCTCTTGTGGCCTTCAATATCTGTCTGTTTGCATCATAGCAGTCAAACCAAATCTACACAATGCAGCTCAACACGTGCAGCTCCGGTATCTCTCGGGAGTAGACGTGCAGGTAAAAGGGTCACCAGTGTGGATGACATTTTCGACCTTCCCCATCCTCCACGTGCCCTTTTACCTCCCCGTCTCCACTTAGCGTCCGTACACAACGTCACAGGAGATTTGTGAGTGCTGCAGCCAGCTAACTGTAAAGAGCCCGACACAGACTTGGCAGGGTGCAACCTTTAGTGATGACCATGTTTTTCCCCCCTAAAAGAATCCACGGCTCCAATTTGGTTTTATAATATCTAATGCTGTGCGCTCTCGCCCCTCAGGGGTCCTTAACCACTTTTGATGAGGGAAGGGCCCATAATGAAGCTGGCTCTAATAAGATGTTTTGCATTTCAAATATCAGAGGACCTTTATAAGGCTATGCCGGATGCTTTGGAAGCACGTGTGGAAATATACAGAGGAAGTCATTAATGGTATTATCTCCCTGGCATTAATCTTGCCCCAACTCACGTGAGACACTGCTTAATCATACTCGTATTAACAACAGACCGAGCATGAGATCATGGGTCAACCATTTATGACGCAAATGAAATCCCTCTGAAAGGTAATGGAAAAGAATAGCCTACAATGGAATAAATGGTACAAACACAGGGTCTGTAAATGAAAACAAATAAACACAAAGAGAGACCTTGTTGGTAGTCAGAACACAATGTAAGCAATCATTCATAAACAAAATAAGTGGTGTGTTGTGGAAGAAGACAATTAGAATTGTACAAAAAAATCATTGGAAATGCAAAGAGATCATTTTTGAGCAGGCTTGCAAATTTTCAGCCTATCCCGCTGCCAATTAAAGTCATGTAGCCAATGCAGTGGGTGAAAAAAGAAATGCATACCTATTAATATAATGGCCTTTCATCATGTAAATGTGACAGCCATCATTAACATTTATGGGACAGATTGCATTACATCCTCATCATATATGTAAAGGCATGCTTACAAACGGGTCCAATTAGCCGAATGAATGCAAATGAAATAGAACCATCAGTTTACCTTTCCCACATGCTGTGCCTCTGGGCCAATGTGCTCCTCCAGAACGTAGAACTGATTCCAAATCCACCCTCTCTTTGGCCGGTGATGTGCATCTTTGTCCTGGTCCACCGCTGCAGCTGCTGCCCCTGCTTTCGTTTGGTTCTGGCTTTGGCTGGTCTGGCTGTGATTCTGGTGCTGGTTCTGGCTCTGGTTGTGTTGACGGCTGGAGGCCGTTCTGGCGGGGCTGGCTGGCGAGGGCGTGCCAGCGGTGGCGGCCGGGGCCACACAAAGGCACAGCAGCAGCAGCAGCAGCAGCAGTGGCGGCAGACAGCAGAGGCAGCAGGACAGCAAGCTGGATAATCGCATGGTAAGAACCAAGAGGGGTGGCGACGCGCTCCCTGCTCCCTGGGCACACTGTGGCACAACAAAAAGGCCACTGACAGGCAGGCAGCCGTTTGCTCAGCACTGAGATCGGACCCCACCGCTGCTGCCCATTGTGTGTGTGTTTATATCCACCGATCAGGAAACTCCTTTCGCATCACACACGCCGAGGAAAGACGCTGGGCATGCTTGGGGAAAACGGCAACGCGGCTGGTTCATTAGAGACAAGAAGGTATATCCATGCTGTAGCTGTTGAAAGAAGAGAAGAGAAGAGAGACGACACAATTACAGGTGGCTGGCTGCAAATAGAAACAGCAAAACATGAACACGGCGTTTATCCACTCCGAACTTGTATCATCACACATTAACACCTGAGCCAACATGGAGTATGAGAGGCTAATTAAATGCAACCGATGGTATTATCTTCATCTACCTTAGCAGCAGACCTGTTTCTTACTCTATAAACTAGAGATGCACCGGATCCTGATTTTTAGGATCCTGCCGGATACTGGATCCTATGAAAGGGTTGAAACACATAGCCTTCTCGCACACATGGGCCCTTTTTATTACGTTGGCTCAAACTATTTTTTAGACTCATTGGCTTACTGCCACACTGCCTGCACTGGCCGCTTCCAAAGTTCTTTCACTCCATGCAGCAATTGGGGTTGTGAAAGACTGACTGAAAAACCTAGGCTAGAGATGCACCAGATCCTGATTTTTAGGTAACTGCCGGATACCGGATCCACTGCTTAAGATCCTGCCAGATCCGGATCCTGTGAAAAACCCTATTATCCTGCCGGATCCAGAACCGGATCTTGGATCCTGTGCATCTCTACTATAAACACTCGGATGAGCTCTGGGAACAATAGTACGGCACATCCTTTCCTTTGACACGAAACATTGACTTTCTCATTTTTATGTGCAGTGGGAGTCCCAACTGGGGTGATATTCACACAGTAAAGCACTGAATGCAGACCTTAAACTGCCATTGCATTTAATGGAGTGATGAAGACTTAACCGTTAAATTGGTGGAACTAATTCATAATTTATGTATCATAAAATAACATACCTAAATGGTTTTTGTCAAGATACAAATGTAAACAAGATTTTGATGTGACACCTATGCACAGACAGTTAACTAGGACTATTGAAATTCATTGATTCATTATTTTTAATTAAGGATTTAATTATGATAATTATGAATAATTTTCTTTATCAATTTCTGTAATGATCTCAGTTTGAATGTGGCGGGGGTTTATAACAATACAAGAGTAGAGCAAAAAGGTTGTCTCTCTCACTGCTCACCCCCCACTATCTCTCTCTCTCTCTCTCTCTCTCTCTCTCTCTCTCTCTCTCTCTCTCTCTCTCTCTCTCTCTCTCTCTCTCTCTCTCTCTCTCTCTCTCTCTCTCTCTCTCTCTCTCTCTCTCTCTCTCTCTCTCTCTCTCTCTCTCTCTCTCTCTCTCTCTCTCTCTCTCTCAGATTTAGATATAAGCATGACATGCAGATAGCATTTTATTCTCTTGGGAAATTACACTGTATCAGTCTCAGATTCCCTCCAAACACGCTATGTTTTAGCAGAGGCATTTGATCTGGTACAACCACTATGCAGGTGCCTGTTTATTCTCAAGTCTCCTCAAATAAATCTGTACACCTGTCAGTGGCCGGCCGACAAGCTTGGCTAGGAAAAGGCTCAGAAATGAAAAAGGGTATTTGATGAATGTTTTATGTGGGGTTGACTTGGGCTTGGAAAAAAAAACCTTGGCAGGGGGCATTATACTGTGTGCTTACTCTCTGCCACTCTCATAACAGCTTACCTGAAACATCAAACACAAACAGGATTAGGACAAAAGTGGGGTTTAATTGGCAGTGCAGAGGGTTAATGTGCACAATGCTGTGACACTGTTGGCACACTGCAATACATTCGTCATCCCGAAATCTTTGCATGACTGTCCACTGTGCCACTAGGTCAGGACCCATTCATTCCACCCTGACTATCCTGGTGCTGTGTGCTACTCAGTAAGCTTTGTTAGCCTATGTGCTTTTCAGTTTAATGGGCTATTAGTCAAAATGTACCTTTTTGTGGTTCAGTGTGTTAAAAGTGTTTTTTTGAGGATGGGCTTGATTAAACTGTTTTTTATTTTGAATAAATGTTATGTTTGTGTTTGTCCGGCTGAATTATAACTACAAATTCTGCAGCATGCAGGGCCTTAAGAGTAGCTACATCAACTTTTCATTACACAGAGAAGGTCTTTGAGCCATACTGCCCTACAAAGGTGAGAACAGTGACTTCAATTCTTTCTTCTTATTCCTTGTCCAGATGAAAGTATAACACTGTTTGTAAAGCTCCTAAAATTTGACAGTTGGTTGCTATAAAGAATTGTATAAAAGCATAGCAAAAAATATTGAGCTCAATTTTGACGTTTGACCGTTATTTGGCAGTTCAGGTATTCTGCCTTTGTATCGTATGCCACCAATGAAGAGTCATGCTGACCCAAAAGGTTGTCATGTGAAGTTACAGAGAATGTAGGTTGACGAGAGTGGTGTTCACGGTGAGGTACAGTAGCCCCTCTCTTTCCAAGCCCCTCGCCTCAGTGGTCAGTGTAGAGCACACTAAGTCCTTTCAAACTCTGGGAAGGGCAAAGGCATATGACTGCCTGGCAAAAGTTATAAAATCAGCTTGCAATGGGCAGACGAGCATAGACCTATTTCCTAGCCATCTGGTTGTGAATAGAGTGTGATGACTGGAAATTGATTTATTTTATTACTTTGCCCGACTGTTCCTGATGTACGCCGGCTTGTATCAAAC
>NC_085872.1:24237001-24307001 GCF_034702125.1 Engraulis encrasicolus | reverse complement strand
GTCTCCTCTTCCCTCTGCTCTCTCCCCGAAGTCCGCCTATATGTGTCAGCTCCGAAATAAAAACAGGCCGTGGTCAAAATTGTGGGCAGAGAAAGAGAGAGAGAGAGAGAGAGAGAGAGGGAGAGAGAGGGGAGCGGAACTGCACAGGAAAAAAATGGGTAAGATGGAATGGGCGATGAAACAAAAGGTAGATAGGTGGTGGTGGGGGGAAGCATCAGGGAAGCTGACAGGGGGGGACAAAGGGGTCTGTTGTCCCGGGCCCAGGGAGAGAGGGGGCCCAGAATTGGGTCCTCATTACATTGTATGTATTGGATGGGGGGCCCTTTCAGATGACTTTGTCCTGGGCCCAGCAAAAGCTGTCAGCGGCCCTGGGTGGTATTGTCGGTGGGTGGCGGAGGGAGGTTTACATACCACAGCTTCCAGCCATCTGCCTTTCAGACTCCACCCTGTGCCCATCAATCATTCACCCTCGCCGCCTCTACCTCCCCATTCGAGGGGAGAAAAGGGGTGATGATTTATCTTTTGAAGTTCATTTATTTATGTACCCCCACCCCAGCTCACACCCCAATCGTACACCTCCCAATCCGTGTGCCCTTGCAGGCATGCAGGGCCCCCGAGGTTGACGTATGTAAAATGATAGAGCCTCATGGAAGCAGGGTTATCATTTTAATTTAGACCATGTGCTTTATGGAACTGTAGGGATGCCCAGGAAAATTCCATTACACTGTAGCGCCACCTCTATTATTTACCACGTCCCATAAACCGAATAAGCACGCTGCAACGAAGGAGAATGTTGATCATTCCTTTTTACTGCTTCGGGATTGTATTTCACGTGCGGACGAAGACCCACATACTGTTAAATTGCCATTAAAGGTGATAATGTTGTGGTCATCCCTCCAACAGATAGCAGATATTCTATTCACTGGTCAGCGAGTACTAGGTCGTGAAGATGCACTGTGTCTATAGCCGTAAAATGTGTTGACTTTGAGGCTTTCCTCCGATGCAGCCACAATGACAAAGGGTGGCTCTGGAGAGCTTAAGGCGCTAAAGGGCTAGGTTCGACCACAGGGGATCCTATAATCCCTCTATTTATTGTTTGCAGATATGAGGGAAAATCGACACACACAAAAAAGCTGCATTGGGGAGTGGCACAGTACTAAATCAGAAAATGAAACTCATTCAGACCTCACAAACCCTCTGCATATTAATGCCCATGATCACTCTGGGCACTTGCATGCCTGCTTGGCTCACTCTGCGGCCATTATGAATGCTAAACATGCTGGAAAATTACAACGCTAATCAGTGAATCTGAAGGTATTTAACAAGTACGAGGAGCATTCTGGAAATGTATCTTAATGTATCTTAATGGTATGAGGAGCATTCTGGAAATGTATCTTAATGGTAAAGCATAGCAGAGCATATATGACTGAAGGTAATGGGAGACAGGTAGCTAAACAATAAACACTGATGACAGTCAGAAAGGCAAAGTGAACTCGTTATTGCTTTTGTCGGTTATCGGTAGGCTATTCATTTCACAGAGGGTAGATGCCAATATAAGGTAGCCTATACTTTCTTAACTGGGTGTGAATAGCAATCTTTGCTATTTGCACCCAGGTGTGAATAGCCATTGTTGTCATTTGCACCCAGGTGTGAATAGCCATTAATGCTATTTGCTCCCGGGTGTTAGTCATTTCTGCTATTTGCACCCGGGTGTGAAAGTTGCAACCTGGTGTGAATAGCCATTGTATTTGCACACGGGTGTGAATAGCCATTGTTACTATTTGCACCCGGATTTGAATAGCCATTTCTGCCAATATTAACCGGGTGTGAATAGCCATTGTTGCTATTTGCACCTGGATTTGAATAGCCCTTTCTGCCAACATTAACCGGTCCTGGATCAGTTTGAGCAGTGAAATGAACAATGGACCTGGATCACAATATATAAACAATGGTCATGGATCATTGTGTTTGGACAAATTAACAATAGTCCTGGACCACTCTTATTGGTCAAATAAACGTCAGTCCTGGATAACTCTGAGCGGTAAAATGAAAAATGGTCCTGGATCAATTTGAGCAGTACATAAACTCTGGACCTGGATCACTATCAATGGTAAATAAACAGTGTTCCTGGATCACTGAGTGGTAAGATTAACAATTGTCCAGGATCACTGTGAGCAGTACATATTTGCACCTGGGTGTGAAAGTTGTAACCTGTATGAATAAACATTGTTGTTATATGCAAACGGGTGTGAAAAGCCATTGTTGCTATTTGCACCCAGGTGTGAATAGCCATTTTTGCTATTTGCACCCAGGTGTGAATAGCCGTTGTTGCTATTTGCACTTGGGTGTAAATAGTCATTTCTGCTATTTGCACCCGTGTGTGAAAGTTGCAACCTGGTGTGAATAGTCATTGTTGTCATTTGCACACAGGTGTGAATAGCCATTGTTGCTATTTGTGCCCGGATTTGAATAGCCATTTTACCATTATTAACCGGGTGTGTATAGTTGTTTCTGCTATTTGCACTATGGGTTTTGCCAACCGGGTGTAAATAGCCATTGTTAATATTTGCACCCGGATTTGAATGGCCACTTTTGCCATTATTAACCGGGTGTGAATAGCCATTTTTGCTATTTGCACCCAGGTGTGAATAGCCATTGTTGCTATTTGCACCCTTTTGTAATTAGTCATTTATGTTATTTGCACCCGGATGTGAAAGTTGTAACCTGTATGAATAGCCATTGTTGTTGTATGCACACGGGTGTGAATAGCCATTGTTGCTATTTACCCCTGGATTTGAATAGCCATTTTTGCCATTATTAACCGGGTGTGAATATCAATTTTTGCTATTTGCACCCAGGTGTGAATAACCATTTTTGCAATTTGCACCCGAGTGTGAAAGTTGCATCCTGCTGTGAGCAGCCATTTTTGTTATTTAAATTGCACATGGGTGTGAAATGGCCTCTGAAAAGGCATACCTCTTGAGAGTTCAAGGCATCCACTACCAGTGTCCGAGGAGATGATCGTAATGCTGGGTGGTTGTTGAGAAATTGTTTAGTAAATATCTCTGACAATAATAGTCTCAGTGTGTGACCATGCCTAAATTGAGCAATGATAATAGCATTCCCAAATTGATATATTTAATGACATATCTAACACAACTCAAGGCCTCGCCCAGATGATAAACACAAATGGAAAACCAAAATGAAAAACAAGGGAGGTCAATTAAAGCGAAGGAAAAACAAGTGTTAACTATCTGAGTGCATCTAAAACACATCCACTGAAATGAATATGAATATGCCATTTTCTCTGCAGGGTTGTGGTGGGCTAACTGTTTAAGCTTATGTGCGGCTTGTGATGTCTCATCTGTTTTACATTGAAGTGTCATGATCTGTTGTGATATAACACCCTGTACTAAAATACAGCATGCATCCATACCACAATATTGACAAGATCCACACACGTCACACCTCACGCCACAGCATTACAAATCCTAGGGAAACATAATACCTACAGTCGAGCATGGAGTGGCTGCACAGTTCTGATTCACTTAAAATAAACACACACACACGCACGCACGCACACACACACACACGCACGCACGCACCCACCCACGCACGCACGCACGCACGCACGCACGCACGCACGCACGCACGCACGCACGCACGCACACTGTAATGACACACACACACACACACACACACACACACACACACACACACACACACACACACACACACACACACACACACACACACACACACACACACACACACACACACACACAGTGTTACGAGGACACCACTGCAGCACTTGTTTTTACCTGCTTTTACCTTCTCCTCTTGATTCAATGTCAAGGAGAGAAAGGTTCCCCTCTATGCATAAGGAGACATTAGTCAAGTGCTGTGTGTAAAATTAAATTAAGTCGTGGCCAGGAGACACGATGCTCAGGGAAAATGTTTGCTTGTTACCAGGGGGAGGAACCTGGCGGGCAGGAGCTCCACGTTGCATTTTAATACCCAAAACACTGTTGTTAAGATGCTGCTCAGGAGGGGCCACACTTCACAGAGACGCGCTGTCACGCCGCACATGTTTCCCGACGTCAGGAGCAAATGCTTTCTTCCCTCTCCATTTAACAGACACCTGAATTAATTAAGCGTGGTGGCGAGGCTAGAGTAGAGAGGCATTAGCTCCACAGCGCACCACAAGTGAATGCACTCTGCCCAGGCGCTTATTGCATTGGTTTTAGAGAGATGGGGAGGAGGGAGGGGGTGTTGGGGGATGTCTCAGAAGCTATTGATGACCATCTGAGTCCTACTGACTGAAGTTTTCCTGTACAGTATATTTAATATTTACCTAATAGGTCTAAGGCCCATTGCGGGAGATGATTATTAAAAAAGTTAAGATTCAGTGGGAGTGCAATTAGTCAATACCCTTAGAAGGCCCCAACACATGCATGTAAGATGGTTATTGGCATTATTATGTGTACATAGGCCTACTATATAGGCCTAATACTATATATAGCATACTATGGTTAAAGGGTATGTGTTTGTGTGGCAGTATTGTATCTGTTAAATCTCTTAAACTCCACATATCATATCAGAGGACATATCATTTCCTGAGCCAAAAAAAACCCCCAAAGCATACCCTGCATAATGAAACTCATTATCGTCACTTGCAAATACCCTGCCTTCCACTACTCAATTAGAGAAACACACATTTGTGGTATAGCCATGTGTTGATGTGTTTCCCATTGGCAGCTGTGATTTAGAAAATATCCTGCTATACACAGAGATACTGTGTGTTAAGAGTAGCCAGCTGTGGTTGCGGGGAGAGTCTGTTTATCACTATTTGGGGAAGCTGAGCAGAGGGACTCGTCTCCCTGGTGACTATTCTTGTGTCTCTCTCCTCCATTAAGAAGTCAAAGAGACACAGTATACCGTATAAATCACAAGGCATTAGCCAAGCAAGCATTGGGGAAAATAAAATCAAAGCAGCAGTCAAGAGGATTTTTAACCCGTCCACAAATGGTATAGATTAGTGCTAGGCTATATTTATCATGTATTTACGTTACAGTTATCAGTATTGACTTCTGTTATTCCTCTCAATGGGTTTGCCCCTCAGTCAGGCTGCTATTTTTGGAACAATGTTTTTTTGTTTGTTTGTTTGTTGTTTACTTTTTTTCTGGGAAATACTACTAATAAAAAAGTCTAGTCATTTAGAAGGCGGGTCTCTGTACTGAATACAGTAGTGTCTCAAATTCTGCCTGAAGCAGTATCTTGTCAGGTTGTATCTGATCGTGCTGCAAGTAGCCTACTAAACACAAGATGCGATTATCCTTGACACAGATATCTCTGGACAGTTGGGTGACGAGATCCTGATATGTGTCAATGTGTTGTGTCAATACAAGACCAGTTGAATTTGTCTCCACACACAGCTGCAATGTTTACCATGCTTTTACATTCTTGCATTACAGCTTCCAATAGAGTTTTCTATATATAAATCATCATCCTCTTTTAAGGAAATTTTGTGATCTCTTAGTAGTCCATGCAAAGGACTAACACCACTGACAAGGAAGTTAAATTCATATATTTGTTATATTTACACGTTACTGCTTAGTGCCGTGCTGATTTTTGACCTACTTTTTGTTTGCTTTGTTATGTTTAGACAGACAGCTATGGGATGGTATTTGGTTTCATATTTATTTTATTTCAACTGGGTCTCCCTGTCAGCACACCCAATGGCAATGCAGACATAAAAAACACAAAGACCAAATAACTGAATAAATAAACATAATATGCAGAACGTATGTTGCGTCGCTCACATCACATTAATTTTACAGTGGTCCTGAATGTAAATAGAAATACATGTCATGGTGTATACAGAGGACCGAAGTTTGCAAGATTTTTTAAATGACATGAAATTGGCCAATGACGACCGTGGTGAAGACACGATTCTGCGTAATAATAACACATGTACCAGGGCCTCGAAATCACTCAGCACTTGCTGTCAACTTTCAAAAAGACGGGATTTGCTCATTTGGATATGGACATTCTTCCAGCTCCCGAAGACACTGGAGCTCACAGCCTTCAAATTAAATAATTTGACAAGGGCTTATTATCTAGTCTCACCATCTGAAGTCTTTGTTACAGCGTGTCAAAGTACATTTAGTCGACAAGGAAGGCATGAATTCCAATTAATCACCCTCGCATGGAATTGTCCATCAATTGGAGACTCATGTTTGGGTTGAAAATGGTCCCCCAGTGTCCTTTCTTGAGATGTACTGAAGATGTACTGAACCACCTACATAAGCCTACAATGTATCCTGTACACACTGTACACTGCAAAGGGTTCCACAACTAACATTTAAGAATAATATTTCCTGTTGAGCCACACTATTGAATTTACAGAGTATCACACGACAAAACATTCTGAATAATTTCTAATTTTCCAATAGGCTGGGCAAAAGATTGGCAAAAGTGATAGAGACTACAGCCACTGAACCGGTCAGTATGTAATCTTCCATTACAAACGGTCATCTTGTAGCCCTTGAAGAGGGTGCATGTAATGGATGTCTTCCTAATCTGCGGCCGGCCATCACTGTAAGGCGGCGGTGTTGATATAAAACGGTGGTGAGGTGGGGGTCAAAATGTTGACATGGACACAGGCTTCATCACGGCGGGTAATGGTGTGTTAGACAGCGAGGGAGGCAAGGGCCAGTGGGTTATTGACAGTCAGTGGTGCACAGGGTGGCACGCCAGCACTGTCCTCTGCCTGCACTGCTGTGACAAAACACAAGCTTAATCACAGCATGGACAATGACAGCGGTGTATGCTATACATCACAGGCATGTGAAACGACAGGCTGTTAACATGCAAAAGACCGATATTTATTTCCCTGTAATTCTACATGTCACCATCTAAAAGGATATGAGATGTCCTCTATTAGCGGTTGTGCATCATTGATGTCCCTCTCCTTGCTCTTTCTTTCTTCTTGTGCACAGTACATATCACACACACACACACACACACACACACACACACACACACACACACACACACACACACACACACACACACACACACACACACACACACACACACACACACACACACCGCATTGTCCTTGAACTGATATTGCCCACACTATCACCCCAATTCTATTCATCACAAATGAGCACATTCATCAGGTTAACCCCGTCATGTTAAGATCTAAGTGAACACCAGTATATAGCATAGCAGTATAGGAAGAATTAGAGAAAAGCAAACGGTCATGAAGGATAATATGCAACGTAGGTTGTAATTGCATTAGTGTAATGTTAATCAAAATGTATGTATGTGTGTGTGTATGTATGTATGTATGTATGTATGTATGTATGTATGTATGTATGTATGTATGTATGTATGTATGTATGTATGTATGTATGTATGTATGTATGTATGTATGTATGTATGTATGTATGTATGTATGTTAGTTTGTATGTATGTATGTATGTATGTATGTATGTATGTATGTATGTATGTATGTATGTATGTATGTATGTATGTGTGTACAGTATATATGTATGTACAGTATGTATGTATGTATGTATGTATGTATGTATGTATGTATGTATGTATGTATGTATGTATGTATGTATGTATGTAGGCCTATGTATGTATGTATGTACACGTACATATGTACTAAGTCCCGTATGTATGTACAATTTGTGAGAGTCAGAGACAGAGACGGACAAAAAGATTTTGTGTCTGCATGGCGTAGTAGATCGTGCTGTATAATAATAATAATAATAATAATAATAATGCATTTTATTTAAAAGCGCCTTTCAAAAAACTCAAGGACACTGTACAGAGAGAGGCAAAATAAAACAAGACAGATAAACAGATTGTAAACAAAAAATAAATATATAGAAAATAAATGAAAAAAAATAAAACAAAATACAGTTAAAGAATCATAAAGAATAGGCTAATTGAAATAGATGAGTTTTAAGTCTTGATTTGAACAGGGGTAAAGACTCAATGTTGCGGATGTCAGGGGGAAGCGCATTCCACAGCTGAGGTGCAGAGCAACTGAAAGCTCTGTTCCCCATGGTGCTGAGACGGGCAGAAGGGACAGAGAGGAGAATGGAGGAAGAGGAACGGAGGGGGCGGGAGGGAATAGCAATATGAATAAGATTAGATAGATAAGGAGGGGCAAGATTGTGGATAGCCTTGAAGGTGTGGAGAAGTATTTTAAAGTGAATTCTAAATTTGATAGGGAGCCAGTGGAGATGTTGGAGTGCAGGGGTAATATGGTGACAGGAAGGGGTTTTAGTTATGATGCGGGCAGCTGAGTTCTGGACCAGTTGGAGCTTGTGGAGAGATTTTTGAGGGAGACCAAAGAGGAGAGAATTACAGTAATCAATGCGAGAGGTGACAAGACTGTGTATAAGGATGGAGGTAGAATGGGAGGTGAGAGAGGGGCGGAGACGGTTAATGTTGCGTAGGTGGAAATAAGCAGACCGTGTGATGTTGTTAATGTGGGAGAGGAAGGATAGAGAGCCATCAAGCATAACACCCAAACTCTTAACTTGAGGGGAGTGGGAGACAGGAGAGCTATCAATTGAGAAGGAGAAACTATTTGCTTTGGATAAGGTGGATTTGGTGCCTATAAGTAGGACTTCAGTTTTGTTCGAATTCAGTTTCAAAAAATTTGAGGTGAACAAGGATTTGATTTCAGAAAGACAGGTGGTGAGGGAGGGGGGAGGGAGAGTGTCAGAGGGTTTGCCAGATAAATAGAGCTGGGTGTCATCAGCATAGCAATGGAAATTAATATTGAATTTGCGGAAGATATTACCAAGGGGAAGGAGGTAGGTGATGAAGAGGAGGGGCCCCAGAACAGAACCTTGAGGCACACCAGAGGTGACAGGGGAGGGCTTGGATTTAAAAGACTTCATTTGAATAAATTGAGAACGGCTAGAGAGATAAGAATGGAACCAGTCAAGGGGTGTGTTACTTATNCCAATTGAGGAGAGTCTGTGGAGAAGGATGGAATGCGAGATGGTGTCAAAGGCTGCACTGAGGTCAAGGAGAATGACAATAGAGAGTAGGCCAGAGTCAGCAGCCATGAGCAGGTCATTAGTGATTTTAACTAGGGCTGTTTCTGTGCTATGTCGGGGGCGAAAACCAGACTGGAAGTGCTCATAGAGGGAGTTAAGAGTTAGATGGGAATGGAGTTGAGAAGCTACAATTTTTTCTAGAATTTTGGAGATGAACGGAAGGTTGGAGATTGGGCGGAGGTTGTTGTAGTCAGAGGGATCAGAGCCAGGTTTTTTTTAGTATAGGGGTAACAGCAGCAACTTTGAACAGAGAGGGTACAGTACCAGTGGAGAGTGAGGAGTGGATGATGGCAGAGATGAATGGGAGGAGAGAGGGGAGGCAGGATTTGACAAGGGTTGTGGGGAGGGGATCAAGCTGACAGGTGGAGGGCGTGGATTTGGAGATGAGGTCAGATATTTCAGAGGAGTCCGACAGTGATGTAGATGGATGGAAACATCAGTGTCATCACATGCAAGGACATGTGGGCATGACCAACACACACTGTCATCTTGGTCCTTGTGAGAAGACTGAGGAGGTGTTCGTGACAGTGTTGCCAGATGTGTCTGACCAAATCCCTCCCAAAATGTTCTCAAAAACCGCCAAAATGCGCTAAATTCCGCCCAAATTCAAAAAATTACATTGACTTCTATGGCCCAAAACGGCTGAAAAAAACGGTAAATGGCCCATTTTTCCCGCTTTTACCCGCAGACGCTTGTCCCAAGTAGCCCAATTGGGCGGGCACCCGCCCAATCTGGCAACACTGGTTCGTGATACTGTCAGGGTGGTTCATTTCAATCACCCTCTAAGTAGACCCTCCAGAGGGCTTTTTGGGCCGAACTCCACTCCGTGTGACATTTGTCTTGCTGCATGAGGACCTTATGCACTCGTATCGCCTGTTTACTTGCTTGGCCTGTTTCCACGAAACACAAGGGCTGTAGGAAATTACCTGCGGCGGTGAATATTTTAAACTCCCTATAATATCATAGAAAAGGTCAAGCCACTGAGAGCTGTCAGCTGTCTTGTTAATGTGTTTTATACTCAGAGGGCTGGTCTAATCCGTTCTGCTAACTTGTACACTAACATTATGCTCTGCGCTGTGCCATGCTTTCAGCCTTGGCCGGGTTTCAAATCCAACCCACTGCTCATTACTCACTCCACAACGCAACTGTGAACCAATCAGCTATGGATGAGTTTTTATTTTTTTGGTTTGGGTTTGCTTCTGTAAACATGGCAAATATCATTAAAAAATGTTTGTTTTTGTTTTCAGAGACTGAGAACGCTTTAAACTTGCAGTGGAATAAATCAGTAGCAAGCACCTTATGGTTAGCCTGTTTATTTGCTAAAGACAAAAGACCATTTTTTTGTGAATTTTGATTTTGTGCATTTCTTGTCTATATAAGCCTGCATGGACTACTAGTAGTTGAGGCTTATGTGGACTCTAAAGCCGGGCTCAAACTGCTGTACATGTATCCAAGTGAAAAAGAAGGAAGTCCGCAGCACTGCTTGTCTTTTGTCCTAAGCACTTTTTGGGAAAGGGTGCTCTCTGCCTATTAACTCATAAATATCTCAGCCTCTGAAGCACATACAAACATGAAATGAGTTGCGTTTAAAAGCTAAGACCGTTGTTTTGCCTTAGAATGTGTCTATTAAGCTGTAACTTACCCACATTTTTAATAAAACAGATCAAATCTCAAGAACCTGAATTCAGCATATATGTGTCTCCAGGACACAATGTGTTAATAGAGCAAAACGTTTCGACCTTCAGCTGACCCTGAAGGTTGAAACGTTGCGCTCTATTAAATAATCACAGAAGACAAGCAGTGTTGCTGACTTCTCTGACTCCTCTGAACTCAAACTACACGTAGCCTATCCCTGATCGCGAATACAGAGACAATGCCTAATGTTCTATTTCCAGTTGCAAATATCAAACAGTGTTTGATTTCTACGATTTGCGATCAGCGACTCTTTGAGCTAGTGCCCTACCGGTTGGCCACGGCAGGGTCGAGTTACCAAAATTCTATCTTAGGATGACGCAAACGACAAGGAGATCTTGCCCTGCAATCACTTGCGATGGTCCTGAGGGGTAACGTTCCACAGATTGTCGTGAGGGGAATATAATTATTCCCGATGAAATGTGATCTGTGCAAAATGGACTTGAACAACATTGGTTAAAACAAGGCTTAAACTTACAGTAAGAACCTTGCTATACAATACAATGCTGTATATAGCCAATTATAACCATTAATCATGTTTGTATGACTCCACAGAGTCCACAGCTAAAGGCGGTTGCATACCAAGGCTTATCGTATTGTTAATCTCTTGCAAATACTTCTAACAATTGTTTTCTCATCATAAGCTTTGTGTAGGGCAATGCTAGCACATGTACTGTATGCGGTAACACTTTCTATGAACTTGCTATTCGTAAGACGCTATAAATGCATGCGTAACGCATTATAATGCATTCATAAGGCTTTATATCTATCGACATAAATATATACAGGTACACATGCTCATTGCAACAGCCATGAGGTATTATAATGTGTTGTTATAGACATTTAAGACTGAAGGTTACTCAGGGCATTATAAAGCTTCTTTGTCCTCATGTCCTGCCTGACAGGGCAGTGGCCTGAAGAAGGCACTCATGTCGCTTCGGGTGGGCCTTGTTTTTAATATTTTCATGTAGGACCTGTCATATTAATAAAGACATTTTAATTTGGAGTGCCTTAGTCAGAGAATTCATTCTCATTTTTTGATCCTGTATTATGTATATTGGTCCTGCTATAAAGCTTTATAGCACGGACTTCAACACAGTTAGCGTCATGAGGACAAAGAAGCTTTATAATGCACTGTGTAACCTTCAGTCTTAAATGCCTACAACAACACATTATAATACCTTATGGCTGTTGCTATGAGCATGTATGAGCATGTGTGTATATTTATGTCAATAGATATAAAGCCTTATGAATGCATTATAATGCGTTATGCATGCATTTATAACATCTTATCAATAGCAAGTTCATAGAAAGTGTTACCCTGTATGCCAGTGGTTCCCAACCTTTTTCTTAGGGGACCCATGTTTTTACTATTTTAAGCTTTGGTGACCCAACCACGCGAGCGCCCGCACGAGACGGAGTCACAAGATGCCCTCCGTTTCCTGTGATAACTTATTTTAGTTATTTTATTCCTCAATTCGTCTTTGGTCAAATATTGAATAAATGTTTAATGTAGCACTTACAATTTGTTGCGTCTATGCATTTATTAGTTAAATGCTTTGTCTTTTATTCAACATGGGCTATATATATTTAAAACGAAACCACTTAAAATCAAGAGGGCTCCGCGACCCCCTGTGGATCTTTGGCGACCCATAAGGGGGGTCCCGACCCATAGGTTGGGAACCACTGCCGTATGCAATAGGAAAAAATCCTTGTGTTATAACAGTGGTTCTTAACCTTTTTTGAACAAACACCCCCTGGACCACATCATAAGCCTCCCAACGCTTCCCTTAGCCTCATCATAAGCCTGCCAATGCCCCCCTTAGTATTACAAAATAAAGCAGACTAATGCCCCAATGGCAACTAAGCACCGCCCCCTCTCCCGTTGTATCTAAATGCTCCCCTACGGCTCCCCAGCTCCACCTGGGGGGCTGTAGAGCTTACCTGACTCTTGCCATCTGATATGCTCTCGCATACTGTAGAGCTCCGTTGAGAAAAACTATGTTAGAAGGTGGGTATCCCTATTCCAGTCATCTGAGGCAGATCAGGGTATAAGTGGCACGTTGAAGTAATGTACTTCAGCCTTGCTAGACTATGATTGATGGGGAGGGACTACTTTTCCTCTGTATCCATGGTGATGTGTGGCGTAAATGACTAAAGGGCCAATATTAATTTGGCCCGTTCATTCCCTTTCATACACAGCCTCTGCAAGGTCATCATATGGGCTGACGACGTGAGAATGAGAGGTGACAGATCGAATTTAGAACTGTGTCCCGGCCAAGTGATGTAAATCCTAAGTGAAAATTTCATAATATTTTCATGAACGTTCCTATACATGCAGGGTGAAGTCAAGGAGTTAGTGAGTTCGTCTTTTCCTTCCGCTAATCCACTGGAATATCCATTATATTTTCAGCATGGGGACAGGCTAATGCAGACTTCCATGTAGCTGAAAGTGATAGATGTTGATGTCAGCTGAAGTGACAGGTCTGGAAAGAAGACTGTATCTCCGTACAGTGCCTCTGCGACTCATGGCTAATAGTCCTAATCAAAGTGAAAGGCTGGCCACAGTGAACTCAAACTTCAGGGCTCATCTCGTACTCAAATCCAGATAGTGTGTTCATATCGTATTGCTTTAACTGCAGTAAAACTTTAATATTGAGATATAATGTTTATACGTATGTGTTCACACAATATCACATTGCCTTATTTCCTAGCTTATTCATTTAATCCTACGAAGGAATGTGGAGCTTGAGTACTGTGCTGATACAGAGAAATATCCAAAAAGGGCCCAGGACTGTCAGTCAGGTGTAGCTTTGTGTTTGAAGTGGTTTTACTTTCATCACATGCCATGGGTGTTTGTCTGACTGCTTGGCCCGTATTCCCTGACAGTCCAGTTCTCATCTCTGAGCTGTGTCTGTTTTTTTTTCTTCCCATTTTCAGTGCTTCGGGCTCCTCACCTTCTATTTCACTCACTGTTTCATTCGTCATCGACTATTAAAGCAAGCTGTTTTTATGGATGATGTGTATGCAGCATCCATATTTCTTTGCTGCACCAGAGACTGAGGTGAAAGGGCATGCTGTTTGCTAGAATCGTCAATTCAAACTTCTGCCTGACAGGTGTAAATGCAAAAGGGCCGATGTACAGATGTACTGAACTACAGCAAATAGCAAATATAACGGAAATAGTTTGCAAATAGAATTATGACATAAAGTCAAACTCATCCACATGAAACAAGTACTTTAAAAAAAAATCCAACCATTTTAAACATGAAAATCTAATTAGCCATCAGCTAGGCAAGGAAACAAGCAGGAGATAATGTAACATGGATCTTGTCAGCTCTGACACATACGCATGACTGCTCACGAGAAAAAAATAAATAGTGACAGTTTATCAAGAGAAGAGAATAGCTCAAAGCCTAAACATAGCAAGCTACCATGCTGTGTGCTGTAGGAGATGGCTTGGCCATGAGGAGAGGATAAATCAGGAGCAGCATTAGGTCATAATGGGCACTATGTTGTTGTGAGCAAGGTCAGACCTGCCTGCATGGTACTAGAAAAACTAACAAGAGTAAAAAACCATAAACCCTTTCTTTCGCACACAAAAATGAGCACAATGTACAACACACAGTGTACACACACACACATGCATGCATGTGCACACACTCACACACACACACACACACACACACACACACACACACACACACACACACACACACACACACACACACACACACACACACACACACACACACACACACACACACACACACACACACACACACACACACTTTGGTCATCACTTTGGGCAGGTATTGTGCACAGGCAACATCAAAACAATACCTGCAATTTCAGGTGTCCTGACCCCGGTGACCCTATAGCCATTATTATTGGGTCCCACGTCTAAAGCCGTCAGATATTTACGCTAGCTAATTATTGCTGCTTCCAAACCATTTACTTTCACTGACAAAATGATCCCTCACTGTTTAGATATCTCATCCATCAGCAGTTTGCACTGTAATGAGATAATCAATGCCACACACTTCAGCTGCTAACTCAGGTAAACAAGCCAGCTTGCTTGACTATGGCATTCGTTTTTTTATGCCGCACCATTCGCCTTAATTGATGTAAAACATTTCCTGCTGTATAACACATCTGTCTTCTACTGGCTGCGAGGCAAGAAAGAGAGAGAGAGAGGGAGAGAGAGAGAGGACGAGAGAGAGAGAGAGAGAGAGGAAGAGAGAGAGAGAAAGAGAGAGAGAGAGGGATAGAGAGAGAGAGAGAAAGAGAGAGAGAGAGAGAGAGAGAGAGAGAGAAAGAGAGAGAGAGAGAGAGAGGAAGAGAGAGAGGAAGAGAGAGAGAGAGAGAGAGAGAGAGAGAGAGAGAGAGAGAGAGAGAGAGAGAGAGAGAGAGAGGGAGAGAGAGAGAGGGATAGATAGAGAGAGAGAGGGATAGAGAGAGAGAGAATCATTCAAGGGGCTCAGTCAAAGGAAACTCTCGAGGAGAAAGAGTGACCACCTCCACCTCGGCTGTCAGCACTTCTCAGTTCAGTATTCAGACTGCAGAGGAAGTCTGCACCTGGAGCAGCGGTAACCCCCCTGCACCCCCACCTCCATTATTGCGCCACACCACCCGTCCACCACCTCCTCCTCCTCCTCCTCCTCCTCCTCTTACTACACCTCCTCCTCCTACACCTCCCGCACCTGGAGCAGCGGTAACCCCCACCCCACCACCCCCCACCCCCCGCCCCCACCTCCATTATTGCGCCACACCACCCACCCGTCCACCACCTCCTCCTCCTCCTTTTACTACACCTCCTCCTCCTCCACCTGCTTTCTCTGACATGGCGGTGAATGCCGTGAGTGACTGTAGGCTCTCTTCCCGCTGCTGCAGACATGACAAAGCAGCTTTCTCAGTGACTGGCACGCGGGCCAGAGAGCAGGAGCCTGAGCTGCGCTGGGCTGGACATTAATCACTTGTTTATTCTGCCTGCGAGCTCAGGGCTGAGCAGGAGGAGGAAGATGAGGAGGAGGAGGAGGAGGAGGAGGAGGAGGAAGATGAGGAGGAGGAGGAGGAGGAGGCAGCGGATGAAGAGTGGTGGTAGTGGTGGTGTCAGGGCCGCTGACAGCTTTGGATGGGCCCAGGGCACAGTAATCTGAAAGGGCCCCCTCAGCCCAATAGATACAATGTATAATGAGGACCCAATTTTGGGCCCCCTCCCTCTCTCCCTGGCCCTAGGACAACTGTCCCCTTTGTCCCCCCCCCCCCCCCCCCCCTGTCAGCATCCCTGGTGGTGGTGGTGATGGTGGTACTGCAGGCCTATGTGGTGTTGAGAGTGGTGGGGTGGTGGGTAGTGGAGGTGGTGGTGGTGATGGTGATACTGTATGGGGTGTTGAGAATGGGTGGGGGTAGTGGGTAGTGGTGATGGTGATACTGTATGTGGTGTTGAGAGTGGTGGGGGTGGTGTGTAGTGGTGGTGGTGGTGGTGATGGTGGTAGTGTATGTGGTGTTGAGAGTTGGGGGTGGTGGTGGGTAGTGGTGCTGGTGGTGGTGATGGTGTTGAGAGTGTGTGAGTGTGTGGGGGGGTGGCGGGGGTGGGTAGTGGTGGTGGTGGTGGCGGTGGTGATGGTGGTGGTGATGGTGGTAGAGTATGTGGTGTTGAGAGTGGGGGGGTGGGGGGTGGCGTGAGTGGTGATGGTGTTGAGAGTGGGTGGTGGGTAGTGCTCGTGGTGGTGATGGTGTTGAGAGTGGGTGGTGGGTAGTGCTCGTGGTGGTGATGGTGTTGAGAGTGTGTGTGTGTGTTTGGGGTGGGGGTTGGCGGGGGTGGAGTGGAAGTGTGGCCATGGCCGTGGCAGGCGGGGGGGCTTTATGTCACTGTAAGCAGACAGGTCTTGTGATTTATCCCCGTGTCATTTTGGCTGAGCACGGCGCGCGGCTGCCGGCCCTCACTCTCTCTCTCTCTCTCTCTCTCTCTGCTAGATGCGGTGAGGCCGAGGCACACAAATCATACATTGTCCTCTGGCTGTTGCATTGTGCTACAAGGTCTTTGTCGATACGTTTGTCTATAATGGCAGAGACCGCCGCTGACATTTTGCTGACATGCACATGAATTTGTGGATTGCTAATATTACAGGTAGTTCGGCAGCTGTAAACTACCGAGCGAAAGGGGGTTCTTTTTTACAGCTGTCCTCCAGTCCTTGTAGGTCCATCCTTAGGCCAAGTATGCATCCATGCATTCAGTAATTTCAAATAGGTAAACGTTTTATGTCAACTACATTATTAGCTTTAATCTATCACGCATAGCATAGGAAAATCAATACTTAGGTTTTGTTATTCAGTGTAATATCTCTCCAGTCTCCAGTCAACACTGAGGTTGTTTAAATAAAGAGTCTATGATGTAAATGCAAACCCTAACCCTAAAAATATTCGTTGTAAACAACCTTTCCTCAAAGCACGATATAGCACCATGTATACATCTCTATTTCTGACTTTTGCGCGGCTGCATGAGACCGCTTTATTCTTTTTCCCCTCCGCATGAGTAAAGCAGTAATGTATGGGTGAGAGGCCATTAGGATAGGAAATGCACACCTCTCTTAAATGACCACTAATCTTTGCAAAGTGCTCTCCTACCGCATGTAAGGCCTCTTGATGCCGACGTGATTATATAGAAAAGCTGATTAGTAAATATGTGTAGTAACGGCTTCCATGGACACAGCTTTGCATATTCATTTTATCTTACAGTGTAAACATATTTATGTAGGCTTTGGTTTGGTAACGCCAGATATATACAATGTAGGCCTACATGCATATTACACAGAATTGGTAGGATGTACACAACTTAATCCGTCTCTAGCATGCAAAAATAATTTTGTGTCTGTATGTTGGGGGATGAACAGCAGAGTGCATAAGTAAGTGCTCCCCTGTGTCACGTGTGTGTGTGTGTGTGTGTGTGTGTGTGTGTGTGTGTGTGTGTGTGTGTGTGTGTGTGTGTGTGTGTGTGTGTGTGTGTGTGCGTGCGTGCGTGCGTGCGTGCGTGCGTGCGTGCGTGCGTGCGTGCGTGCGTGCGTGCGTGCGTGCGTGTGTGTGTGTGTGTGTGTACACTGTAGCTAGGTCAAATGGCTACTCTGCTTCACTTTATTATGGGCATACAATTTAATAGTTACATGATCTGTTGTGGACTGGATTTTGTTATTAGGGACATACTATTGTTCAGCCTGTTGTGATTAATGTAATAAAGATATAGTAACCACACAGGACATGCCCTTTCATTCTTCTTTGAATCTATACAAGACATTCTAAACACACTATGAAAAGTCGAAATTTAAATTTGTATTGAGTAAATCTGGGGATCCTTCTGCTTTGGTGATTTATTTTCTTTTGAGAGAGAGACTGGCCTTTTCCTGACAATCACCACATTATTGACAGCACACAGATTCACCAATCTTTGACATGAATCATGAAAAGACTGACCTCCTTTTTATACATGTGCAATCTACTTGTAATTTCATAGGATTGGTGCATGCAGTGACATCTATGCCCAAAATATTTTTTTAAAGTAGCGGTGAAGTGACTTTAGACTGAGTCCATCTATGAGTCCAAAGAGTAGCCACCTTCTGGTACCTCAAGATAGCAAATAGCAAGGATAGCATGCCAACAATGTGCTCAAAGACACCTGATTTTGTACAGCACCACATCCAGAGAGGTGCACTGCACGAGAACACCTGATAGTAATGTTGGCTGCTGGCAGGAAACTGAATCTTGTGGGGGTCTCTATTTAGAAACTCAAGGCACCATGCCTTGTATTCTCATTTACCCCCCACCAGCACTGATACCATAATATTTGTCTTAAGCAGTCGTTATCATAGGCTCTGAAGTAAAGTCAATTTATTATGAAACATGGACCAAGTGGACCAAAAACGGCATGGACAAAAAACAGGCCAATTGCCCACAAGTGAGACTTATGAGATATCTCACATCTGTCTGTTTTTAGGAACTTCATGGCATAACTCAATATTTGCAAGTGACAACATTCCATGCCACTAAACTCAAGATAAATAATTGTGGTGATTACTACTAGTAGTTGCAACTGTGATGGAGATGTGTGTGTGTTTTTAAATAAACACTGTAGCTAAGTCACATGGAGTCTTCTTCACTTAATTAATGGCATACAGCCATTAAGATTTAGTGAGAGTAAAGTAAAAGAATATTCAGTAAGAAAATGTAGTAAGTCTTAGAGAAAAAATGTAGGGGGAGATCATGTGGCCTCTCTGACCTTCTTACTTAGTTATAATTTTCCTTTCGCACAAGGAAATGACTTAATTTGTGCTAACATAAGTGCCTGAGTGACTACCTAGGCCTACAGTATTTAATTAGCAATCAGCACCACCACCATGTGACCCTGTGTCAAAAATGCCACTTTCACACAGATTGAGTCAGTTTCCAATTCAGTATTGTGAAAGGTTGTAATTTCTACAATGAGCCTGAATTGTGTACTGGGAATACGAAGCTTCGAAAATCAATTTATTCTATTTAGCAAAAATGTATAGAATTAGTATTGCGAAGTGCACATTGAATGCATCTAGAATGACTTTGAAAACCTCCTTCTGTATTCCAAATGCATGGGACTTTAAATATGCAGAGCCTAGAAAATGTGGTAGGCCTAATTACATAGTGCTGATAAAATGACTCGCAATTAACTCACATTATCAGCGGTTTCATGTCGTCAAATCATCTTATACTAATAAATCATTAAAAATGAATTACAGTAATCCCTTTTGACTTCCATACATAGCAAGAACATTAACATTAATATTTAACATGTTGAATTTTTAAACAGAAGTGTCAGGTTTCCCATTTTTTAGTTGTTAGTGATGACACATTAATATGACCACAAAACAATGAACATTGAACAACTCTGGGGTGCATTTCTCAAAACCATAGTTGCTAACTACATTAGTAGGCCTACTTTGTTGTTTGCAATGCAATTTCCCATTGGCAACTACCCAAGTTGCTAACTGGCTAACAACTACGCTTTCGAGAAACACACCCCTGCTGAGTGAAACCAATGAGCAGCACATGATATGTTTGGTCATATGATGTGTCAGCATTTGAGCAACATATATCAACACTTTTTGCTGTTGTTGGTCTTTTTGACTTTAATTATGATAGGATAGTGAAGGTGGTGACAGAAAACGAGTGGGGAGAGAGAGACGGGGAAGGGTTGGGAATCGAACCCGGGTCAGCTGCATGGTAGACGAGTGCCTTACCGTTGGGCCACGGCTGGGCCCAAACATATCATTCTGATTAGTTTGGTCTTGCACGTAAATGAATCTAGGTATAACTCAGGAATTCCCATGACACATCAGACTGCAGAATGCTGAACATGGGAAAAGTTAATTTTGTATGGTTCTACAGTATTGTGCTACACACAAAGCAGATCACTGTTTCTTGTCCAGAAAACACATTTCTGGTCTTTCATACCTTTTGTAGACATGTTGTAGAGCGGCACAGCTTGTAACAGAGGCTAAAACCCAACGTCAGCAGTTACGACACCTCAAGCCCCACAGTGCATGGATTATTACAAAAATCAACACATAAATACAGCCCTCCCAACAACCTCTTTGGATGCTCATAGAATGAAAACACAGGATAACAAAATAACTCTCAAGGAACGAACAAACAAGGGATGGATACCTCTGTATTTCCTCATATACCTTACCTATAACTGTACGGGTACAACATACAGTCCCAGGAAAAAGTTTGTACACCCTTTGAAATTTCTTACATTTCTGTCAAAATTGATCATAAAACATGGTCTGATCTTCCTGGAAATCTCAAGAAGGAACAATCAGAGTCTGCTTTGATTAATTCCACCCAAACATTTACATGCTATCATATTTTTTTGATCATAAGGCCATAACATTCACTGGAGAGCAGGGCATAAGTAAGTACACCCTTGCATTAAGTAGGTTTTAACCCTCAGTTAGTTGCAATATCATCAACCAGACTAGTCCTGTAGTTGCAGATTAGATTAACAAAACAATCCTTTTGTATCTTGTCTCCCTCTTCTTTAGAGAACTGCCTCTCGTCAGCAAGGTTTGTGGGATGTCTGGAGTGCATAGCTTTCTTGACTTCATGCCATATAATCTCAATTGTTTTTTTGTCAGGACTTTGACTTGGCTATTTCAGAATGTGTATTTTATTATTATGAAGCCATTCTAAAGTCGATTTGCTTCTAAAGTATGGGTTGTTGTCACATTTCAGGACCCATACTCTTGTGTGCTTCAACTGTGTGACAGACTTCCTCACGTTTTTTCTGTAAAATATCACAATAAACTTGAGTTCATTGTTCCACTGATAATAGCAAACTGTCAAGGGCCTGAGGCAGCAAGGTAGCCGCATATAATGATGCTCCCGCCACCATACTCAGAAGAGAAGATGTAACCAAGAATTGCTAAAAATTGGATTCATTCTGCCAATCTAAAATTAATGGGGTTTCTGTCCAAAAAAATATTGCTGCACCTTTGAGGTTTGCGAAAAAGCATTTATATGCTTCATAGAATTACTGCAAAATATTCTGTAGATCAACGTTGAAACCAAAGTTGAATTGTTCAGGGGAACACACAATGTCATGTTTGGAGGAGAACTGGAGAACCACACCTTCACCAAAACATCATCTCCACCTTAGAGTATGGTGGCGGGAGCATCATTATATGCGGCTACCTTGCTCTCTCAGGCCCTTTTCAGTTTGCTATTATCAGTGGAATAATGAACTCAGAAGTTTATCGAGATATTTTACAGAAAAAAAGTGAGGTAGTCTGTCACACAGTTGAAGCACACAAGAGGATGGGTGCTGAAATGTGACAACAACACATACTTTAGAAGCAAATCGACTTTAGAATGGCTTCATAATAATGAAATACACATTCTAGAATAGCCCTGTCAAAGCCCTGACAAAAAAACAATTGAGATTATATGGCATGAAGTCAAGAAAGCTATGCACTCCAGATATCCCACAAACCTTGCTGACGAGAGGCAGTTTTCTAAAGAAGAGGGAGACCAGATACATCCAGATTGTTTTGTTAATCTGATCTGCAACTACAGGAAACATCTGGTTGAGGTTATTGCGACTAATTTAGGCTTAAAACCTATTGAATGCAAGGGTGTACTTACTTATGCCTCGCTGTCCTGTGAATGTTTACATCTTATGGCCAATGAAAATATGAAAACTTGTAAATATTTGGGTTGAATTAGTTAAAGCAGACTCTGGTTGTTCCTTCTTGTGATTTCCGGGAAGATCAGACCATGTTTTATGACCAATTTTGACAAAAAGGTAAGAAATTTCAAAGGGTGTACAAACTTTTTCCTGGGACTGTATAAATAACTCGGCTGGAAAAATAAGTCATCTCTCCCATCCCTGCAAAATGATGACAGAGCACCTTCATGGTTCCTCCACTGTGGGCTCCTACAGCCCCCTAAGGACCAATAGTCATCCTGTGTGCTGCCTGGTAGTGCTCCCAGTGGCTTGCAGAAGCCTAGAAATGTGTGTGACAATGCAAGTAGATGCATGCATTGAAGAGTTACAGTACGATGCTACCCTTATCTACTACGTAGTCACAGATACAGATACTGATCAAGCCTTGTCCTACTGCAGGCCCACAAGCAATGTACACGGGGGCACGCACACACGCACACGCACACACACACATGCACGCACGCACACACGAAAGGCAAGTTTTTTTTGTATAGCACATTTCATGCAGAGTTCAATGCGCTTCACAAAAATAAAAGCATAAGAACACAGGAAATTAAATCAGAATGAACATAATCACATAAATACATATGCAGGGGGTGGGAATGGGAATGAGAGTGAGAGTGAGTGAGAGAGAGAGAGAGAGAGAGAGAGAGAGAGAGAGAGAGAGAGAGAGAGAGAGAGAGAGAGAGAGAGAGAGAGAGAGAGAGAGAGCAGCACGCAGCATGTGAGCCCAATGCCCATGCTTTTACTCTCGCTCCTTCACTCACTCCATCACTGAGCTGAAATCCATCAGGGAATTGCAAAATGATGAAAAGCTGAAGTGTTTTAAATGCTCAACTAAATACATAAATCACTTCAACTGCTGACTGCCGAGGTCCTTGCTGATTGATTTTGTGAAGTGGTATGTTACTTTTCAAATTAACATGTGAACTGACTGAATTTGTGAAGGCATGTAGGGAAGAACCATCCTTAACGTTAACCCTTGCAAAATCGAGCTTGTGACATGAAGGGCATTACAAGATATATATCTGACACGACAGAGTTGTCATTCTGAAAAATGGTGTATATGAAAAAAAAAATGTCATGAAGCAGCATACTACATAGTAGATGACACAGATGTCACTGAAAATTCCTGCGCTTTGTTCAAATTTTAAACAGACTCGTTCATGTCCAGCATGCAGTCGCCATGTATGTCGGCTTCGTACAGTATAGGTTCTTGGCAGTTATCTAAGATCCTCATCACACGCACCCCTTTTCCCTCCCCCTTGCATAACCTGACATTTTCATAATCACTTTTATAGCGATTTTGTCACGGTCCAGTGCTCAGAGCACTGCTGCATTGAGCTATGTTCTGGTTTATTACATCTTTCTTTGCCGATTGCGAGGAAGTGTGGCTCCAGAGCCTCTTTATCCACTGAGAAAAAGCAACAACATGTAAGCTACAGTACATACGTACAAGGCCTAAGTACAAATAGAAATGTAATGTACGAGCTTCACTTATGTGTAAATGTCATGACCGTAATTGCATGTGAATTATGGTGCCGTTTCGTCAAAGGCAACAGGCGAGTATAAATGCCATCCTAACAAAACGGCAATCGGATGGATGCAAGGAACTGTGAACCACACAGGGAACCAATAACTATGTTGACCTAATTTCAAAAGATGATTTTGATACAGGACCAGCCACTTCTCTTGACTGCATTTGTTCTGCTTGTATGCCGTGCCATCCACACCCCTTTTCCCGGATGTCTGCAGTGCAGTGGAGCATCTCAAACCTCATTGTCCTGAAGTAAGTGCCTGCCTCTGGTCAAATGGTCCATTACCCAACCTGCTCCTCCTTGTACTCCAGTATTATCCATTTTATTCCATTGGATTACACTCAGCTCTCGGGGGCCAGGGCCAAGGTCACATGGTTAATACAATTTCGCGATTTGTGCAACTGGATGCCGCCCCCCCCCCACAACATAAAACTGCACACTAAGATGGTTCTTAATAACAGCTCACCAGAGCTCCTTGCTTTTGGTCAAGGATTTTCATTGGCCGCATTAAATTTGTTTGAAAAGAAAAAAAGCAATACAGCCATACCTGTGTGTGTGTGTGTGTGTGTGTGTGTGTGTGTGTGTGTGTGTGTGTGTGTGTGTGTGTGTGTGTGTGTGTGTGTGTGTGTGTGTGTGCGCGCGTGCGTGCGTGTGTGTGTCCCTTTCTCTGTGTATGTGTACAGGTATTTCTTTGTGTGTATACTCTACCTATGTGATATGTGCAGATCATTATGATAAGTCGAAACAAATGAATGGTTGTGTCTTCATACTATATTTATTTGAAGTCAGACTGAACTTCGCATATGATTTAGGATACAAGTCTGTGTATAATGTAGGAAAATATTTGCGCTGTCATCAGGGGGGAAAACTGCAACTTCCCCAGCTGATGTTACATTTACGTACATGCTCATTATGATATGTTTAGCAATTTTTTCTCGTGATCAAATCATCATATCCCGTATAAATTCACTGAATACCAAGAAATGGCGGAAAACTCTTTGTGAAGCTAGTCGAATTAGCAAGCTTTAAAGATTTATCTAGCTAAATCCAGCCTAATGCATGTGTAATATGCTTTGCGAAAGCATTTGACGTGAGAAACATGCCATAACTCTTACATTTTTAGGCGGAAGTTGTTATGGCCATATCTTTTAATGCAGTACTATATGACAACAACCAACACGTTCTCGCTGATAAACAGTGCTCATTCAGATTCCTATCCATAATAAGGGTACTGGTGACACTTTGAATTCTGCCAAGGCTGTGACGTGCCATTTGAGTGGGGCCACAGAGTTTACTGTGGGGGCTTATATAGTAGGGTGCTGGATGTAATGTTTCAGCACCATAGTAAGGATGGGTTCATTCATCATGCCCATGCATAGTGAGCCTGGCAAGCAAAGCTCTTCTTTATTCATAAGAGGGTGTGGGCATATTTGCCGTCTTAAATGGAAAATTTTGAACAAATCATTAATCTGCTGTTGTATACCGATCTCTGCATATCATCTTAACAGACAATCCAAATTCAGCTAAAAAGGTCTTTGCATCTTCTGTTTAGTTCCCATTGTGTTGGATAGCTGAAAATACAGGCATGTATTTATGACAGCTAGTTAGTGGGATATAATTATATTGACTTTGCTGCAGTCTGCTGTGTTTCCGCCTGAGGCCTATTGGCTTTAATACAGCCGCTTAACTTAAATGACCTTTTAATTTCTCACCCACGGTAACTTAACCACCATTCAAATACATGCAGTCTCTCCCATACCCCCCTGATTGAAAAATGAAAAATTAAAGCAGTCTCTCAGCAATCACAGACACACATACTTTACCGTGAGTGCATCCAACAAATGAATAACAATGGTGGAAATAAATATATTATTATGTAAACATGTTTTAGTATGGCATTCTGAATAGACTATGCATTTAGTCTTTTTTTCCCCAGTTTTGTTTTTGTTATCTGTTACATTGTAGGCCTATGTGTATTCATTGGCATGGTGTCCTTCTAGACGCTCCAGCAAAGTGTGCTACTGTAGCTTGCGCACATTTTTTTTTCCTGAGGATATTTGGATGTGATGGCAGTGGTGTGGTTGAATGTCAATGTGTTCTCAAGCACCCTGTATGGAAACACCCACCCCATTATGGTAGCAGCAGTAAATAGCCATGGCACAGTTCCTTCACACATGACAGCTGAGCGGGCAGCAAATGGCAGAACAGCATCTCAGCTGTAATATATTTTACACTGCTTGGTGTTCTGCCAGAGTGGATATGAATGTATCATATTCATGCTCTATACATACTGTATATATACTGTATAGTACGTGTGTGTGTGTGTGTGTGTGTGTGTGTGTGTGTGTGTGTGTGTGTGTGTGTGTGTGTGTGTGTGTGTGTGTGTGTGTGTGTGTGTGTGTGTGTGTGTGTGTGTGTGTGTGTGTGAGAGAGAGAGAGAGAGAGAGAGATTATTATCAATGTCTTATTTAAATGTTTTTTTAAAGTTAAACTGCACATTGGAGACTGGTCAAACGCAATTTCAAACTTCTGTGCTAACCCTGTTATATAGATCTTTGACAATAAAGTACACTTGACTTGATATGCATTAAGTTACAAATTGGACCAGACAACAGACTAATTTGAACGATGTACACAATGTGTTTTTAGGCTTTAGTTAGTTTACCTACTCATTTTTTTGTGCTTTGAGGTCCTGACAAATATATGTACAAACAAATGTTCATGCATACAATTTGTAATGAATGCAACATTAAAACACACATACATGGCCTTGGACACATGTCCAGAACGTACAGTGCCTCCCTTGTTAGTGGCATCTACAGTAGAAGTAAGCCCTGTCCCATGGAAATTGAAAATTGCTTAGAGGATTTGGAAATCCCTGCTCATGAATTGCTACGGGTTATGCACTCACCAGGCTTCAGTTTTAGATCTGATATGTTGTTATATATGGCAGTGCTTTCCACATTTTAATTGAGGTGTTGGGTTTAGTGCACATTTAGACGAAGAAACAACAGTGGGTTCTATAACTGTGAGCCGGAGTTGGGTGAATTAATCCATACGCATCTCACAAATCCATGTGTACTGATTGATGCCATGTGTGTGCACACTACACAGCTGACAAATCTTGAGCCAGAGATTAATAATCCGAGGGAACAATTTTCTGTTTTCTCCTAGCTGATTCCTAGAGGGCCTCTGTAGAAGACGAGAAGTGCTCAAAGTGGAACACCGCATGCTGAGACTCATTAGGCATTGTGTCCCCCTCCCGCTCTACAAGGAATGAAAGCTAACAGACTAATTAAGGGAATCTCTTTGATCGCAAAATGTACGATGGGTCAACAACACACACCTGAGAATGAGCGAGTTTTATAGGGCACCCTGGTGAGATCAGGGGGCACCCCACTGAGTTTCAGAATCCAGATGCACGAGACCCACCGTGCTAGAACAACGACTGATCACTGGTCCTGCATCTCCATTACCCCTGAACCCTCACGATCCATATCATCATGCATACATGGGTTCTAAATTTTGTGTATACCCTGACTGCACGAACCTAGCTGCGCAACAAGTCAACCTCTGATTGTAGGAAACAGCTATCGGTAAAAAAAATAGCTCACATGGTTGGCTTTCAGTGTCTTGCCTCTCCTCATCACATCGTGTTGATAAACACTGAGAACCCATGTATAGAAATGGTCATACAGAACATAAAAAACCAGCACAGGGCAAAACAAACAAGTAAACAGGGTTTTTGTTGCTGCATGTGTTTGTTTAGTTTGTTTAAAAATATATGTTACACCATGTATTCAATGCCATTTTACGCACCAACGGCGTGAAAAAGCCCCAGGAGCAATCAACGGTGATGCATGGCAGGAGGGCATGCAGGGGGATGAGGATTACCGGCAGCAGTCATCCTTGCCTGCTATGCAAATCATGGAAGGTGTGTCAGTGCATGCATTTGCGCTTTAATGTTTCACACAGTACTTATACTCACCAAGAATACTGCATGTGACCCATGCTCTTAGGAGTCACAATCTATGGGTGTGAATTTGGATTTTTTTCTTCACTGTTTCTATTCTTCAGCCACTTGGCTATCACCATGCAGTCTTGTTCATGTCAGCTAGACTTATCTGTTTGTACAGCAGTTGAGTTCTTTCTTTGTTCAGCTGACAGTAAGCACGACCATCAGGTCCCATTGTTGAAATGTATTAAATTAAGAGATCAGAAATTATGAATACTATCCCCGAACAAGAATCGAGGCCATCTTACCGGTTAAAACTAACATCCCCCTTTAACCCATTGATGCCTGATGTTGCGTGGCGCAACATTGGCCCTGGCGCCTGGAGCTGCATTACGCAACATTCAGGCTCATGAGATTTGAGACAACTTTATTAAAATCTCTATTTGTTTGAGATGAATGAACACATTCTAATGAAAGATGAGGGTCTTAGCGTTTAAATAGCGCATATTTTTATGTGCTTCAGAAGCTGAGACATTTAGGTTTTTATAGGCTGAGGGCAGTTTTTCTTAAAAAGGGCTCAGGCATGCAGCACCTTTTTTTGCAGGTGCCTTAGGCGTCAATGGGTTAAGAGTATTGCTCATCTACACTTTGTGAGTTTCTCCATGACTATTATACCATACTGCCAAGAAAAACAGCGTCTGCCCGAGCACAGGAGTTACTTCCACTTTGTGCTAACACTCAAGAAGCTAACAAGTGTGTCCACAACTGTGTTTAAAATTACAAGGTCAACAGGCCTACAGTATGCCATGAGAAAACCCTCCAAAAATCAAACTGGTGTCTGAAAGGCAAACCGATTAACGGACAAACAAAAACAAGAAATAGTCTGTGCGGCCCAAAAGCCGTTTCAGTTACATTTATTTATTCTACAGTTTTTAAATGAGTGTGATAACGCACCGAGTTACACCTAACCAGGACACCTCCCCTGTTGAGGGAATGTGTGTGTCATATTTAAATAAGGCTTTTTGACGGATAAATTCACAATTGTTTCACAATTTAATACATGTTTAAATCTGTATGTTGAGTTTTACATCATTATTATGATTCAGTCCATTCCATTCAATAATTCCTTGAGGCTCAACATTAGAAATAAATGGAAAATGATAAACATAGGTACCGAACACGTAGCCTACACACATTCTCTCGGTCTCTCTTTCTCTCCCTCATGCACACACACACACGTACACACGTACACACGTACACACGTACACACACACACACACACACACACACACACACACACACACACACACACACACACACACACACACACACACACACACACACACACACACACACACACACACACACACCTGCTCTACTTCTTTGTCGTCCCACAAGCTCATAAAGCCTCCAGGAGATATTTTCCCAACCACATGGCCCATAAGGTTTGAATGAACGAGACTTTCTGATTTCCTGATATCACGTTGCATATAATAGGTCAACCCGGGCACCTGTTTTCTCATATGCAGGACCTGTCTTCAGCTTGGGCTGCGTGATGAAGAGTCTTGCCCCGGGTTTAAGTGATAACAGTGGAGCCACTGGGCCATAAAACCACATGCTCAGAGTTTATAATCACATCCATTAATCATAGGCCTTTCATTTCCATGGGCCAGGAAGCCCCCCCCCCCCAATTGAAGTTTATAGGAAGTTGATCACGGTTAAACAGCGGTGGATTTACATACGGTCTTAAAGGCATGTAAAAGTATTCATGCACTGATTTGTGCATATAATTTTCAAATCAAACACAGGGGAAAACACCAGAGAGGAGGAGAGGTGAGAAAGAACACTAGCTAGATTTTGGTTTTCTGTTTGTGTAAAAAAATCCATGCAAAAGGCACGCGCATGATAGATGATGAAATAATTTAAACAATCCACCTGCTGCACCCGTTTGAAAGTAAAAGACTATGGGGAGATATGAAAACAGGGAGACACTACTATAACATATGGATGTGTAACACCGCGTGAATTTGTACGCCAAAATACTATCACCTACTAGGATGTGTCACACACTTAGTTTTAGTGAAAATGCACAGCACACATTTGATACTCAAAAGCTTAGGGCACTAAGGTATTTTGTAACATGCATGAGAAACCTGGCATCACAGTGTAAAAGAGCTGTATTATTCCAAGTTGCCATCATTATTCTACGAAGACACCAATTTAAGGCACCAATAATAAGGCACCAAGTTAGCCCTATGCCAATGTGTTTCAAGTCACTAGGTTGTTCAAGTGAAGGTATGCCTACTGTTAAACGTTTCAATGGCACTTATTTATGGATTTATCCTCCCTAAAACTAAAATACATACCTGTATAAACCAAATGTAGGCCTATGTGATGAATTGTGAGTAGATATAGGGCCTTCAGTTTAAGAGTACTATTTGATAGCTGAATAAAAAATACGTACAGCAAATACTTCAACAGCCCAGAATACATTATAATTCAGCTGGTCCCCAACTCAGTGAGCACAACACTGCCCTCTCGACAGATTTGTGTAATTGTGTTGTCTGGGGTTATTCTGGTGCCTGAGGCTGATCGAGCGACTCAGAGAATTGAATCCAGAGGTCAGTATCACAGCTGTTGCCATGCCACAAGACTACAGCGACATTAACACAGAATACCTAACCCTATACCTTTAGAAGAACATGTTTGATAAACTAGGCCTATACCAACCAACAGAGAAAGTCCCCAACATTTAAGGTATGTGTTAAGCAAGTATTTCTTGCAGCTATTTCAAAGGACAATTACAGTAGCCTATTAGAGAGTGAAGTCATGCAGCTTTAATGGACTCTTCCATTCTTCAACTATCTCTCTCAGACAGAACACAGAAAAATACACAGTGTGTATTCAACACTCAGAGAGTGCCTTAACATGTTCTAGAGTGATTTTGGTCCCAGAATACTCTCTGAGTGTTGATTTAACACTGCATTTTTTACTGTGTAGGAACACAAGTACGCAGATGTCTTTTGAGGTCCCCAGTCTTGTTGCCATGCACCATGTTATGTGTTTTATGCGATGGCGCATCTGTTTTTCAAGCAAGACTGATGGCTTTGTACTGATGACTACTTCTGATGATGGGTCTTTGTCTGCCAATCACTGCAGCTCCACATTTAATGGAGCTTTGTAGATGTTTACCATGGAACAAAACACTGGGGGAGAAAAACACATGCATTTTTTGTCAAGGCCTGCTTTGTGGCAGGGCTGTTGTGAATGCTCTGCAACAATTCAGAGCCCAAGCATGAGTCTTCCACCCACAGGCTAATATAAAAACAGCATGCAAATATACCAGTGCTTTTGTTTACAACGGCCTGTCTCTTTTCCGAACGTTACCGTGTTACTGTAAGAAAAGCAAATGGAAACAACAAAAAAGTCCTACCTGCTCCCGAATGTCTTCTGAAACGTCATTCTGATGGATGGAGGATTGAAGTTACGTAAACACCAGAGACAGGACACAGATGTGGAACAGGATGTAGGTGGTATTCCCAAGTCATACAGTATCTGTCACACACCTAGCTGAAACTGGGTTTTGTCCACATCACTGAGGGCTCCATTCTGCCCACTAAGCCATCTATTAGGAGACAAGGAGTACAAAGAATGTTCTCAGGGTAAAAAGCACTCTCTCTCCCTCACACAGACACACTGCCATACACACAGACACAGACGCACGCGCACGCACGCACGCGCGTGCACGCACACACACAGGCTTCTTCTCAGCTAGTTTAACCTTGCAGGACAATCAATTCATTTTGACAGAAAGTGGCAAATCTCAATTTAATAACTAGCCAATCAATAACAAGTAGCTATATTCTCCCAGCTCACTGGATCTTCCCTAGATACTTCTCGATTTAAGCTATTATTGATACAGTCAAAAAGTGTTCTTCTACAAGGGCAATAACAACTTATTTTCTTTTTAGTTGTTGATCGTAGCCAGTTTGCTTTGTGGAGTCATTGCACATACCATATACTGTGGATATTTTATTTTTTTATGTATCATTATTACATTTTTAATTTTCTATACTTTCTATACCATGATGTTGTACTGTGATATCATGTTACAATAACATCACATTTGATATTCCAATTCCAAATGACCCATGGCTCTGTGCAAAAATCCACGTTTCTATTTCAACATTTGTGTGTGGGTTGTATGTTAAGCTACAGTAACACTATAAAAAGCTTAAATTAGGCTCCTTAAAACCTGCAGCATGATGTAATATCAGCACAACTCTGCACATGTAGGCTCCTCGATCTGGCCAGTTTCCGAGGCAAATATATGGTACTGCTGCCTTGATTTTAAATAAGAGTGCATGTACCCTCTCATGTGCTTGAGCTGTCATTCAGGTCAGGACTGTTATGTTTGGCAGTACCAGTACACTTACCGACACTTACCCATTGCGTTGGGATACATACTATAACAAACTATTACATACTGTCCATCAGAATCAGGGACGGAGCTATGTAGGAGGGGAAAGCAGGGCATTTGCCACGGGGCCCAGGAACCTCCTGTATTAATGGTGGAGGCCCTATTGTGACCTTAGTAGGCTAAATGGGGGCCCTTCAGGATTGTACAGGTCGCTGTTAATACCTGCTGGGCATTGCTGCCTGTGGCCCATTAGTGTATTGCCCAGGGCCCCTGTGTACAATTGGTCCGCCACTGATCAGACCATACTATCTGTTATGTGAAACAGTACAGAACAGCAAACACCAGTCATCATAATCTCATCAACTTGTGCTCTACCCACAGCTATGAAGCAGAGGCTATGCCTTAGATAAACAATATGCTGTCCTCCTCTTCTGCTTTGTACAGGTGCAGTGTTTGAATGCTTGATTGTGTTTTGTGGGATTATCGTCTTAAAATGTTTGTGTGTCCGTGGTGAAACTGAAGACAAATTTCCACTCTTTGGACAATAAAGTATTCATATTCGTATTCGTATAGTATAACAGTGTAAATGTTTCAGTAATTATTACTGACACATGAAAGGATCACTCCTTTAAGTGTATGCAGTACACATACTGCACTGATAGGGGAAAATGCTGCAGACACAAACCCTCCTACGTTTTTATGAAATAACAAGGCACATCTCTTTGAGGATAGACGCGAGTTAGATATATCATCTAAATACCCATAGTTCTAAGTTTTAACGTCAGAGGGACACGTTAAAGCTATGTGTATACTAAGAGTGACCTAAGCTACTTCAGCGACGAAGTCATGATTTCTCTGTAGAGGGTCAGCTAATAAAGCGACCAAAGCAAGTTTGCTGGGAGCGAAGCGACCTGAGGGACCAGAACGATTTTCAGCGATTTAAGTCAAGCTAATATTACAGTAATGAGCCATGGCGGTTCGGCGAAAGCCAAATGGAATGTTCATATCTCTGAATGTCCCAGACTGACAAGATAGAGCCGTTATGTGATTAGCTAAATCAAACATGTTAATGGCTACATTTACATTATGATTTTGATTCCAAATGAATAATTCTGAATTAAACAGTTCGGAATTAAAGTTTTTTTTAGCTCCAGGAGATTCCTACTAGCGGGTCAGCTGGTAATCTTTGGCCAGAAATGATTACCCCAGCTCGGGTCAATGTATGTGTAAAGTTTTATCGAAAGAGTGTTGTCAGGAGTGAAAAACACCATGTATCAGGCTTTTGAGAAATATTTCCAAAGCATACAGTAGTGTTTGGCGGATACCATGGACACTGTCGGAATGACGGGGTGTACCCGTGACGGTTACCATGGACACGGTCAGTGACATTCGATACAAATCTTGCTCATGTAGTCCGCCAGTTTTCCCCTTTTAGCATGTTGCAACATCATGTTTATTTTGCCGTTTTAAACCAAATGATAACATTTGTCATCTTTACAGTCTATTTTTAACATCCATAGAGTGTGGGGGTTCGCTACTCGTGTGTCTTCACTCGCGCCTTATTTGAGACGGGTCCGTGAAACCATATTCATTCTTCCATAGAGAATCGGACCTTGGGAACCATCTTGCTGGTTATGCTTACGCCCCGCCATTCCGACACACCGCCATTCCAACATTGACGTCCTATTGTCAGAGTGGCGGTGTGTCAGATTTTTATCATAGGCCTACGCACTGAGGGTTTAGAGTCTGAAGAAAACACAGACTGTCTGCGTAGGGCAAGGCAGGAAAAGAGCAGGGACATCAGAGGCTCGGAATGATTGACCATCAAATACTGTCGGAATGGCAGTGTGTCGGAGTGGCAGTGTGTCGGAATGACGATTGCCTGAGACTTTGGAAATATTTCTCTATACATTGCTTTTCACTCCTGACAACAACACTTTTTTGATCAAATTAAGTTGGCCTATATAATTTCAAAACTTACCAATCAAGCTGAAGTTTGCTAGCTCACTAGTCCTTGCAGCAGGAACTCGTTTTAGCTCACGTGAGATGTGAGATATAGTCATAGCCCTTCTAGAACAGCCTTGGCACTTGCTATTAAGCCTCATTGTACCGGCTTTTTTGACTGCAGTTCTACCAGAATTCCCAATGCCCAATGGAGCTAGATGCTAAAATTATCAACTTCACCCAAGTCTCCTCAAGAGGGCTCAGATTTGAATGTCGTTCGAGAGAGTTCAATACGTTTCGGCCTGCTTTAGGGCCTTCATCAGAGCACGGTGTGCCCTGATGAAGGGCCTGTAGCAAGCCGAAACATGTTGGCAGTGGCAGTATTTGTAATTATTTTAGTTCAAACATGAACTATCCTCTACAATCAAACGGTTTTATCTAAGAAGAGTGCCTTGGCGTCTTGCCTTTTTTTGATATTTTCTTCGTCATGGCCAAAGAGCACCCACCAGTTTTACCACTTGAACGCCGCAGCCCTCCAGCTCTCTCCCTTTTTTATCTTTAAAAATTACTTGGGGCATCTGCCGTGGATTCCAGACAGCTCCCTTTCAGAGTGATCTTTTGGAGCTTTGCACGCAAGGTCACGTTGGCCAGTATGAAGTTACGCTCTAGGTACCCCACAGCAAACATCGGAAACATCCAGCACCACACGCATGGACAGCTACCCTGAAGTGCAACTTAGGTGTGGGAACGGCAATGCCCCCTTCACCCCTCAACTACAGTACCCCTTCACATCGCGCCAAACATACACGCAAGTACTTACCACCCTCACCCCATTCACAGTCCTTACTCTCCCTTAAACACACCCCATTGTCTTCCGCCCCACCCCCCACACACCCCATTACCGGACAGACAGCCGGTGTTCTGTAAAATACTCCTACATGCCAGACAATCCTACAAACCCCTATTGGGCATGCGCAGACCATGAAACGTCAACACCAGCTGATCCTAAGACTGTGCAATATTAGCGGAGAACAGATAAATACAGTACTTAAATTTACAATTTACACTACAAGTGTGTGTTTATTATTGTTATTTGTGTATTTGTGTCTTAGATATTGAAGTGTGACCCTGGCAACTTAGCTAACTGACTCGTTATGCTAGCGGTTTTGCTAACGTTTAATAAAAATCCAGGTTTTGGTAGTACTTGTATCCATGACCATGAGATTTTATTTTCATATCTTTCATCTGGTAAATCTGACAACCTGTTTGGTGTTACTGTTTTGTATTTTACTATAAACAATATTACGTAGGAAAATATGACAATGTAGGAAAACCTGTCAGAACACCGTCGTCGAAAGAGCCAAAACATTGCATTCCCCACCTGGGAAGCACAGATCAGGGGCGATCATGAATGTGTGAAATGATTCAACCTGAAGCGTTCGATCAGGGTGCGTGACCAACCGAAGCTTGTGTTTAGAAAAATGTGAACATTCATGTGGGTCTGCTAAATGTGTCTGCCAGGGAGTGAACTTTCTTGGGATCATAGAGTAGGATTGCGTGTGTGATCAGACAGATGCAAAGAAACAGACAGCATAGAGGAAGACAATGTTTATGTTTTAAATAAACTTTCTTTCCACTCATTTGGCTGTCATGTGTGATGAGACAGATAGAAGGCCAGAGTGTCTTACCTGGCTCTTTGCAAGCGGGGTTACATCAGCTAAAATCCATGCAAGACATTCAGAAACACGTTTCAGACAGCACATTTAAATAACACGCAGAGGAAAAGTCAACATTAAGCCCACCCTTGAAAAAAAGAAACAGCGCCTACACAATAAAATGACTTCACAAAAGAAGTCATAGTGTGTGGAATTTTTGCCATTCCTTACCGAGGCTAAAACATGGGCTCTCTACTGTATGGTTGAGCACAACAAACAATCAATTTAAAATAACATAGGCCTACTGAAACAACAGTTTGACTAAAACAAATCCCACAATCTCATTTGTCATTCTCACAAAGAATGTACAACATGGTTTCTGAAATCACCATAATCCTTGGTGACGTACACAGTTCAACAGTCTTCATGTTTAAAAAGACATTGTCTTTCTGATAAGCGAAATAAAGTTAGTATGAAAAGAAAACATTTATTTTTAGTTTGCAGAGGAAGAGCGCAACACTCCTTTATGGTTTCACCACTTTATTTTTTGGCTTGCTGATGTTTTGGCACTAAACCTTCATTAGAGTCTTCCCCTGCAAACCCAAGACTGGTACTCTGAAAAGCTACACCTACTGACAAAGAAACTTTCAAGGTGTGCTGGTCCTCACAAAACTTTATGAAAACATTCATGAAACATTTTAAAAACAAGGTACAGTGCATACTTTAAAGACTCAACTGAAATGTAGTAATTTGCCTGTACTATCAGATGACAACTGAAAACACAATGTGTAATGGTCTGCTCAGAACATCTCTCATAATGTACTACTACAATACGTTTTTGTTGCAGGTTACTGGTTTATTGTTTTGGAAATGTCTACTTCTGGTCTGCCAGTGTATGAGCTGTATGAGGCATTGTGGCTCTTTCTTGCCACGTGGACAGGACACCTCACATTCAAGCTGGTGTGCTTGTTTTGAGTTCTGTGCTAAAACTGTTAGATATGGAAGGCAGCAGTCGGTGGTTAGATTGTAATCTTGCTGGACAGGTTTGCCTGCCTGGGCCATGCCACACCGTTACACTCCCAACCATTCCAGCACAGGCTATTTGTAACCACTATACCGTGTCTACATGGACATAGTATGCTTGTGCAAAGTAAAATCAGGTACCCATTTATGGTTCCAAATTGACTGTACTTTTGTTACTGCGAGGAATATTGTGCTGCTGCTATGCAGTGCACATTCTTCAAACTGGTGGTACTGTGGATGGATGTGCACGTCTCAGCAAGTGTGTCATTTTTGCCAGGAATGAGAAGCTACAGTACAAACGTGCTTATCTGTCAATTCGTCAGAGGAACAAGACATCTGACATGAAAATCCTGTGTAGTGCTTTACTTAGCAGCAGTGCTGCTAGATTGGGCAGTTACCCGCAAAATTGGGCTACTTGGGATGACCGTCTGTGGGTAAAAACGGGGGAAAAATGGCCATTTGGCGTTTTTTGTGCAGTTTTGGGCCCATAAGTCAATGCAATTTGCTGAAATTGGGCGAAATTTAGCGCATTTTGGCGTTTTTTGAGAACCTTTTGGGCGGAATTTGATCCGACACATCTGGCAACACTGCTTAGCAGCGGATGCCTGCTGATGGCGTGTGATCATTAGCTTGGGGACAGTTCTGTCTTTGTACATCCTTGTTAGACAACCTATTTCAGACTCGTTCAAACTGCAACTTGCCATCTGCATCACAGTTTGCTGACCAAACCACATTGACACATGGCAAAGATGTCACAAGCTCCAGTGTCACAGATTAAGAGTAGACTCCGGGGCCCTGCCGTGGCCATCTGGTAGGGCACTCGCCTGCCATGCGGCTGACCTGGGGTTGATTCCCGGCCCAGGTCCTTTGCTGACCCCTCCCCTTCTCTCTCCCCATTTGCTTCCCGTCTACCTCTCATACTGTCCTGTCAGTAGTGAAGTCTAAATAGACCAAAAAATATCTTTAAAGGGACACTGTGTGAGATTTTTAGTTGTTTGTTTCCAGAATTCATGCTGCCCATTCACTAATGTTACCTTTTTCATGAATACTTACCACCACCATCAAATTCTAAGTATTCATTATGACCGGAAAAATTGCACTTTTCATACATGAAAAGGGGGATCTTCTCCATGGTCCGCCATTTTGAATTTCCAAAATTAGCCATTTTTAGCTGCAAAAATGACTCTACTTGGACCATACTAGAAAATATTTGTTTATTACTTAGTAAACTTTCATGTAAACATCAAATTTGACCATTTCCTGCACAGTGTCCCTTTAAGATTTGACTCTGGACTACAATTAAATGGAAAAAAGTGGAAATCTGGTGGAAAGGGATGTTACTACCATAGCACCACTATATAATCTTCTACACGAGACAAGAGACTTTAGTTATACAGTAACTTGGTTATTGTAATATATAGAGATGCACCGGATCTGGTTCCGGTTCCGGTTCCGGCAGGATAATAGGGTTTTTCATAGGATCCGGGTCCGGCAGGATCTTAAGCAGTGGATCCGGTATCCGGTATGCAGTGTTGGGTAAGTTACTTTATAAATGTAATCCGTTACAGTTACAAGTTACCTTGATTAAAATGTAATTGTACTGTAACTTTTTGGATTACTTTTACAAAGTAATGTAACTGATTACTTTTGGATTACTTTTGGATTACTTAAGGTTTAAATGAGCATTGACCCATGTTCAACATTTTATTTGTGAGAACTGACACTTTTTTAACCAAATGTTAAAAAGTAGAGTGTCGAGGGTCTTACGGATAGGCACACAGATACGGCAGGAACGCAGGAGATGATGTTTTTCTTTTTTATTTGCAAACCACAGGTGAGCCATAGGCCTAGACCATAAACAAAACCAAAATAAACCAAAATGTTGAAAAATATAACTATACACTATTTACAAAAATATACAAAAATAAACAGGTTACGTGGATGGAACCAAAATAAAGATGAACAATAGAAATAAAGTAGCTAGGCCTACGGCTCAATTGCAATAGTGTAGGCCTAGTCAAAAATACTCACACATCTGAGTATATGGCAGAGCAAACAAATACAGGTCTTGTCCCAACCTGGCTCTAACACAGAGGGCCCTTCTCAAAACCTAGGACAGTGTCCTTCCAAGTGTATCAGCCTAATTAGTCACACCCAGTGATAAGATACTCTTTATTAGTCACACTCAGTGATTGGATATTCTGTAGAGTTCACCAAAGAGTATCCAATCACTGGGCTTGACTAATTAGGCTGATACACTTGGAAGGACACTGTCCTAGGTTTTGAGAAAGGCCCAGAATGAGAAATTCTCCATTATGAAGGATGTCTGCCTCCTCCCTATAGGTGGCTAAAACAAATTCCTGAAGAAAAAGTAGGGAATTTTACTTAGGCAGTAACTATTAATTAATTTTAACCTTTTAAAAGCGCGCTACAACAAAATAATCAAGATCAGGCCTTAACAAGAAAAATAACAAACAAGTACAAATGCATGTCAACATGCAAACGGCAATAATTATGAAGTTTTCAGAGATTAACCATCAATGTGATGGCGAGAGGACGCGCACACACGAATGTGCCCAATGATGAAAACGTCACTCTCGCCAGCAGGCAACCCTTTGCTAAACACGGAAGTGCTGCGAGACCAAGAAGTTACTCCCCAACCCTGCCGGTATGTTACCTAAAAATCAGGGTCTGGTGCATCCATAGCCTAAGCCTTTCAGTCAGTCTTTCACAACCCCAATCACTGCATGGAGTGAAAGCCCCTTTGGAAGCGGCCCTTGCAGGCAGTGTGGCAATAAGCCAATGAGTCTAAAAAACAGTTTGAGCCAACATAATAAAAAGGGCCCACGCATGCTAGTAGACTATATGTTTCAACCCTTTTGTAGGATCCGGTATCCGGTTCCGGATCTGGCAGGATCTTAAGCAGTGGATCCCGTATCCGGCAGGATCCTAAAAATCAGGATCCGGTCCATCTCTAGTAATATATCAAATTGGTCATTGCCATTCTGACAACAACAAACTTATCACAGGGGCCATGTCAACACATTGAAAAAAACATGTGATGCTGTTTGGAACTGCTTCAGATTGTTAAATGTTGTGTTTTTGCCATATGCCCGCATCAAACATGTTTCACAGCTAACATGACTATATGATCAAACTTTCTCAAAAGACATCCGACTCCTTTACACTCGAACAAACTACACTTAGTATGTGAATGATGAATTGTATTTTTCTTTACTCACAGAATCAACTAATTCATTCATTTTTGCCACTAGGCCAACCTAAATCTGCAGGTACAGTATACCAGTGAGAACACTTTCTGCAAACACCACATCCAATCATGGGAAAACAACCACCTGTCCAGTAGCTGGAGATCTGGACAAACCTCTCTCCATAACCTCCTGGGCACAGACAGAGTCCACCTGCTTATCCGCATTGGAGAGTTTTCTACAAGTCCGCTCTAGTAAAAGGGGCGGATGTTTTCAAAGGATTGGGCAGACCAAGATCATGTCTGTCCTTAGACTAAAAGGGAAAACACTGGTCAGCCTTTAAGCCTGATGAACAGAAGTGGAAAAGAGTGATGTTATTTTATTCAGAGACTTAATATGAAACTACGATTAAGGTCCATTACAGAGGAAGTATCGTGGCTACTTTGGTCTTACAATGGCAACCGTCGACGACTAGTCTTAACAAGCTCCTTTCCCAGAAAAGCAGATACTGGTAGAGCAGGCTGAAAAAAACTGAAATAGTAATAACAACTGTATCTTTATAGCACTATATCATACAAGGCATACACAGTTAATTCTGCAGTGCTCATTTAACACTTAGAGAGTTCATTTGAGTCCAAATGATGTCAAATCAACTCTATAAGTGTTGAATTAACACCACAACATTTACTGTGTACAGCTCAAAGTGCTTAACAAATGGAAAAACATCAACAATGGGAGTGAAGCTTGTGTCTGTCCTTTTATTTGGGTGGGAAGAGTTCCCGAGTTTCCCTAAATGTCTGAAATGGGGACACAAGTGTCCAAGACCCTAAACAAAAATATGACTTGTCATTTGTAAACAGATACCACCACACATGAAAGAAGGCAGACATTATGATAATACCAAACTTAGAACCGGGACTGTCAGAAAAACACATTGCAAGCAATACGGTTTGTTTTTCTATTCCTCCAATCAAACAGAACCACCGATTTCTTAGTATAATAGATAACACATATACGGTAGTATATTTTGCCTATTCATCAGCCAGCTGTTGTATTTCTTCAACCATTGAAATAGCTAAAAGTGTAAAATCTCAGGCAGATAACTCATGAACCCTTAATCTCTCTCTCTCTCTTATACTCCCACACTGCTGGAAAAGTCCTAGATGATACCATACCCGCCTTGTATAGCCTTTATAACTTCCCGGCAAGAATGGTAGGCTCAATATGTCAGGTGGAGGCAGGAGTAATTGCGGAGAGCTGATTAGACTGAGCTTCTGAGCTGGATAAATGATGATGAACGAGCCGGCTCCCTGCCACTAATGGCCAGCATATAGAAGGATGGATACAGGTCGGGCAAGTGACTACACACATTAGGTGTACAATTACTAATAGCTATACAATACTAGAACAAAGATCTAAAAAGTCACCATGATAAACACAGGCTAGTTAAAGACAAGAATTCTTCTCTCTTTTGCAATTGTCCCTTCACCCCACCTCATGCTTCAGCCCCTTGGTCCAGAACAGCAACCACACTCTTTGGTGAAGAAGATAGGGAAGTATCACAAAGGAAAGATCCACTGTGACGAAGCAGAGAGAGCTGCAAATGAGCATCTCCCCTGCTACTTTACATGATCTTTTCTCCAAGGTCATTACAGAAAAATAGTAGATAGATTCCATCTGAGTCACACTCCTCCACCTAAGAGATTTTAATTGGATTGTTGCCTGAACTAAGTCTTCCTCCAAGATAATTTGGGCCTCTGGCAGTGACAGAGTAGCTCATTATCATCCAGTCATACGGGGCTCTATTTGACAAAGAGAGATATTTAAATGGAACTGAAAAAAAGTAACGGCACACATTTAACAAATTGGAAGTGTTCAGCTGAGCTTAAGATGAAACTGGAGGGAGAAAAAAAAATGCATCTGTATATACAGCTTATTAACAGCTGTGGGGCTGGCTATCAGCCACACTGAAAAGGCTGTGGGAGACTGAGAAGATGATGGCCATGTGTTTACCGCTGTCATTACCCATCTTTGGTGGAACGGCAAATTATTGGCCTTGACAATGACACACTCTCCTCCAGTGGAGCAGAATACAGACCTTGACCTCAACCTTTCAGACGGGGAACACTTTGTCATCTCCACTTACCGTTGCTTTGGACAGCCTAGGGGGGATCTGTGAACACCAGGGACTCTCTCTCTCTCTCTCTCTCTCTCTCTCTCTCTCTCTCTCTCTCTCTCTCTCTCTCTCTCTCTCTCTCTCTCTCTCTCTCTCTCTCTCTCTCTCTCTCTCTCTCTCTCTCTCTCTGTGTGTGTGTGTGTGTGTGTGTGTGTGTGTGAGAGAGAGAGAGAGAGAGAGGGGGGGGTGCCTGTGTGAGGGTGATTGTGAAGTTCTTCGTTGAAATGCAATGAGATTTGCAAAAGTTGGAAATTGACCAAGAAGTTGGAGTTAACAAGCAGGTTGCAAAAGGGATTCCCGAGATCATGCCCAGATGTCATACGCAAAGAACATAATCCAACATAGTTTTAATTTGCCATTTTTACAGGAATGAATGTGGATAATGTATTCTATGGCACAAAACAACATTATGGCATGACTTTATTTTATTTATACAAGTTTGGTTTGGGTAATCAGAAAATGGCTCAGGCTTTTCAGTCTGGGACATTCAAAGTTACAAATATTCCCAATTTTTTTTTTCTTTTTGCTAAACTGTCATGGCTGCATCCTCCATTGTCCAAAACGCTTGACCAATTCACCAATGCCGAGGTACCGTATCTGAGATGATTTTGTGCAACCTTATAATTCAGTCAGTATTTACACTACCAATAGACTAAATTATCAGAATAAAAGGAAAATGACATGACTGTGTATGAGGCTTTTTAATCTCTTTTGGACGTAATGCCAGATAAATTAGGCTTCCTTAATGACTAATATGCATAATATTTGCACCTCCCTTTGACAAGCCTAAGCTAATCCTCAAGGTGCTGCTCGGCATCCAACCATGTAATTGAGTATCACCTACATTTAGAAACTCTTTCTTCATTTGCAGCCATATTAACCTGTGAAACATGGACTAACATGTTAATTACAAGTTGGACATGAGCCTTGAAAAAGACTGAGAATACTGTGTGTTCCTTTAGAAACGAGAGAGAGAGAGAGAGAGAGAGAGAGAGAGAGAGAGAGAGAGAGAGAGAGAGAGAGAGAGAGAGAGCAACTGAAATAGGAGGAACTCCCAGACACATGAAACGTTTCTGTGGCACACTTTCGTCTGGTGAGCGGTGAGAGAGATAGCAAGAGAGAGAGAGAGAGATGGAGTACTCTTGTGCTTGTGCCTCACCTGAGGCTAGTGTCCTACAAAAAAAGAGAGAGCAGGGCAAACTAGGTGTTGTACACAGCAGGATCGCTGTCAAAGAGCAGGGAAGGATGAGTGGGCTTGAATAAAACACCTCAGCAGCCTTGACAAGGAACTTGTCTGTGACATATTTAGAGCAATGAGAAGAACGAAAAAGCCATTCAATAGAGAATTTGGGGATTTAGATGAGTGTGATGAAGAGATGAGGCTCTTGTAGTGCATAGGGGCTGGGAATTTGGGCACGCTCTCTGGTGGAGGAGGGAAAAGAGATTGCTTCCAACATGTGTGGAGTGTGAGATTAATATCTTCTTCATATTTACCATCGTGACCTATTTATGTGCAGTTAGTTGACAAGCTAAGCAGCAGCCTGCTGGAACAGGCTGGTAAACTGGAATCCCATCACAAAGCATTGAGGTAAAACACTCTTTTATCTAAAGGAGATACACACTTTCTATTAATGGTTTCCTTAGACATTACTGTTTGTTTGTTTGTTTTTGTTTTTTTGTTTTTTTTAAAGAATTTCCTTTTTCACTTTTAGCCTTTCTACATTTCAGGCCCAAGAATCAAGGAGTGTGTGTGTGTGTGTGTGTGTGTGTGTGTGTGTGTGTGTGTGTGTGTGTGTGTGTGTGTGTGTGTGTGTGTGTGTGTGTGTGTGTGTGTGTGTGTGTGTGTGTGTGTGTGTGTGTGTGTGTGTGTGTGTGTGTGTGTGTTGAGGGTTGTTGTGTTGATCATATTTTTTAAATTATCATTATTTCATTAATTCTGCTGTGTCCCCCATTGTTATTAAATGCGTTACGTGTTGGTCCTGTTTAAAAAAACTTTCTGGTTCCTTTGTTCCAAACCAAGTTTGCAAGCTAGTAGGTGGTTTGTGGACAAATTAGAGGGTTTTCCAGATTTCTTGGGGATATCCGTCTCTGATTGGCTCCCTCCTCCTGCTCTGCAGAGAGATTCTAAAGGTTATCGACTCACCACTTCCCCGGGTGGTACTGCACTATAGGGGTGCCAACGGAGGCGTGCAGGCTCCATTCAGGGCTGTGCTCTCTCGACAGCGACCCCTAGGCGAACTGCAGGCATGGGTCGACTAGAGTGGGGAGGCTGTATGTAAACTGGCTGTGTGCTCTGTGTGTATCTGAGAGTAGCAACCAGCTGATAGCTAGGCTAAGCTAGGTTTCGGGCCACCAGGCGTTGCTTGTTTTGAAAACAAGCAGAACAAAAGTATAATAATACTCTACATGTTTTTAGAAAAATGGGTAGACATAAACCCATGTGGGCAACGCCTTCTTTTGATGTGACGCAAAACAGACAGGCTTTCGTGATTCGCTCCTGGCTCTGCATTGTTTATGTCAATTGGGAATCACAGCCAGGCGAGGTGACGCACCACTATGAGGCCTTGCATGTGAGTTTAACTTGGGGTGACCGTCCGTTTTTTAAAAGGAACGAGTAAAACTGTTTTATAATGGAAGTTGGCCTTTAAATACAAAATGCAATATTGGATAGGACCATTTAAGTCCTTTGAACCTTGGCCTGTATTCCTAGAGTAGTGTACTGTAAGTGTGAGGTAAAGTACAGTAGCAGCTTCTTTAGCAGCAGTTGCAGCTCTTCTCCCAGTCTTCCAGTGTGGCCACCACGACAGGAAACAATAAAGATTACGGTTTTAAACCACTACTGTTCAATGACATCATAGTACAACGTCATAATATTGATGCACAATAATCTCAAATGTGAAAGTGTGGAACTGTGTTTTCCTCTTCTTTTTGCGGGTTCAAAGACCAAGTTGCATGCAGTTTTATGCTGCTTTTTTTTTTACACAAAATTGTGAAAGAATGAGACATGTGTCCAACATATGTGTGGAAGACAGTGAAATTGATCTACTCCTCTACCAGCAAAATGTTGAGCAATTTTTGGCTTGTTAAATGATTGTGCAAAATGATAGTTGTCAACATAGCATCATCTTTGTTATTTGACAACAGGCTGGATAGCCACTAGTGGCTACCACTGGCTAGTCTGGGCCAGGTTTCATGTCTACCTATTTGGTCAGTGACTTATAGGGTGCATCAGAAACCTAGTAGGCACTGTCTCCTCACCAGTAGCTTCTACGTAGAAAACCAGCACACTAGCAAGCACAAAGTGGATGTAGGCCTACTACAGCAACGTCATTTACATAACCTTTGAACCAGACTGGTTGCTGAGGGGCTTCCCCTGATGGTACTAATGACCAATGGCCATAAAGTTGTGAAACTCCCGCTGACCTCTGGGATAGCAAAGTCACCATAGTTTGTTTACTGCAAATATGACCTGATATAGAAAGTTATCCAGGTACCATTCACCTCCTGGTTGAAAGCGTACAAGGGTATTCTAATTTACTACATAGGCACTTCCTAGGAAGCCATAGGAAGGTATAGGGACTTTCGGATGCACGTATAGACTTTCAAAGCTCCCTAATGTCTTGTTTTAATGTCATGGGTCTTTTTTCAACTTCCACTAAAGTGGAGTCATTTCAAGCCTTCTAATGGTTGAAAAGAAGACTAATTGTTGATTTGCTTGACATGCTCTGGCTAGATTGCCCGCTGGTTCTAGGTGATTTTAAATAGTTTGATTAATGATATATTAAATGGCCACATCGGTTAATGCATATAGTTCATATAACTTTAGACCATTTGTTCTTCATATGTAAATAGCAATATTTAATATCTGATTTACAGTTAGAAAGCTGTGATGTCCCGAATTCCTCATAGACTGTCATTGACCTTTCCAGGCGTAGTTCCACCTAAAAATGCCCTGATCCATGTTACCACTGGACATTAAGTCAAACTCATGGATATGGTTCAATAAGCATTATGGTAGGCCTATGGCTTGCAATGCTTGCCACTTTCTGGAATTAAAAGAATGGCTTTGTTATGGTAATTTGGATTTGCCATCTGCTATAGCTTGTTCAAGATGTTTCCCAAATTCCTGAAGTGGCATCCATAAACTCACTGAGCAATTTAGTGAACGTGGTGGAAAGAGTAATGCACACTACGTTAGGCATTCTCATAATAAAGCTTTAAGGTAAATTGCATATACTGTAGGCCTTAAGTGTTTTTCAAACCAATGGCTGACCCAATGGTCAGCGTTTTAAAGATGTATTCTGATGAAGCAGAAGGGTAAAGCTTATTTTAGTTCCATGATATTTTTCATAATTGTAGTAATCTAGGTAATCTCACTTATCTTAATTACAAGGCACAAAAAGAACTTGGCATTTATGAATGAGTCCCCCACCCAAGATGGCATAAAGTAGGTGCTGAGCCCACTGGAGGCAGGCCACATCAGTCACATTTAGAAATCAGTGATCTCCCTTTCAGCGCCTCAGTGTAAAGCTACCTTTCATGTCGACCTCCACCCCCCACCTTCAAAGCTGTCAGTCCATTTAGCCCGCTTCGCTCCATTCAGTTTCCACAAAAAACCACAAAGCACGTCATAGATGGCCATGCCATGCGGGATGCAGGTGATGCATCATTCTGACAGAGGCGTCACGCCGAGAGGATGAGAGCACCAAACGAATCTCCCTAATCCAGTGCAATTACGAAAGGCCCCAACAGTAGCTAGCAGTAGCAGTAGTTGCCTGTGCATGTTAAAACTGTGTGCTCATGAAATATTGTTCATCAGAAATATTTTATCTTGCCATTTGTTTATTTTTGAAAATGATTAGATCATTATTAATCCCAAAAATCCCAGTGTTGTCTGACTGTGCAGGGTGTCAGGAATTATTCCACTGAAGAGAGAGCCTTGTCAGCAATTCTCATACAGTAGTTGTATCAGGATACTGACACCTTATGTCATGGCGTGTGCACACTACGTTTTCAAACTGACTTTGCCTCAAATTTGTCAGTCCTGACAGGTTTTTGGGCTTGAATCCAATTTTGAGTTGTATAGTCCAATCCGATTTTTAGTTTGGAGTTCCAATCATCCAAAAATACAGAAATACAGGTACAATGCATTTCACACTGGATTCAGTCAGTTATGTGGAGGCAAAATGAGCAAAGCATAGTGTTTATTTTGTAGTGTTTTAGATATTTCCTTTACTAGTTTCATTCATTGCTTTGTAATTTCTGTATTCAGGTGACTTTACTTTTGATTTGGCGCTATTTATTTTGGATTTAGAATCCTATACTTTTGTGTTCATTGTCTTTGACCCACGAGTCAGCTCATTTTTATTAGATTTTTTTTGGCCTTTATTTATGATAGTACAGTGAAGATGGTGACAGGAAGCGAGTGGGGAGAGAGAGACGGGGAAAGGACCCGGGTCGGCCGCATAGTAAACAAGTGCCCTACCATTAGGCCATGGAAGGGCCGTGTTAATTCATTCATTTTACAGTTTTTCTCAATTGGTTTTGTACATTTCGCACAGCAGAATAATCAATCAATCAATTCTCAAAACTTCTTGCTCAATTGTGACTTCCTGCTGTTACCTGTGCACATGGTAAAATACGTTTCTCATAGTTTTCAGCATTTAGCAAGTGCTTTCATCACCATGCAAATGGTTGTGTACAATTCTCAGTTTTTGCGTACTTTATCAATTGCTTTTGTCATTGTGCCATTTTTTTATGTGACAAAATGATTTGACTAGCTTGTCCATACACTATGACACAATGACTAACCATTCTGCTGGCAGTGACGTGTTCATTGACACAAAAACTGAGGACTGAGGATTTTGAGCAAGAGACGTGGTTTTGCAGGTCATCCACAGTGTTTTGCCATTTGTTAAAGCTGTTTTGAGAATTAATATTATGTTTTGCTAATTGCGAGAGAGATTCGAGAAATGTACAAAACCAATTGAGAGAAACTGTAAACCTGCACTGTAAATCATCGATTGTACATTAGAACTATTCTAACAAAAATCCAAGGTTGCAACACAAACCTGTTCAGCCTCCGCCTCCACTTCACCGCCTGCAAAGGTACCTAGTGACAGAAAATCATTGTGGGTGCAAGATGCCATACAGATTCACGTCAAAAAATCCCTAACTGTCCCTTTACAGTTTTTCTCAATTGGTTTTGTACATTTCTCGAATCTCTCTCGCAATTTGCAAAACATAATATTCATTCTCAAAACAGCTTTAACAAATGGCAAAACACCGTGGATGACCTGCAAAACCGCGTCTCTTACTCAAAACCCTTAGTTTATCTTTCAAAACCAAGTTTTTGTGTCAATGAACGCGTCAGTGCCAGCAGAATGGTTAGTCATTGTATCATTTTCTCTTTCCCTTCTACTGCTTTTGATTAGAGAGAGTCAATATTTACCAGCGAGCAATTTACCAATTCAGATCACATTTATAGACAAAAATCCAATGGAAATTATACAGTGCTTAACACATTATGGCAGGTTGGTAAATCATTTTGCATGTCAACACTTAAACTATGGGCCTAAATGTTTTGGGGTTTGAGATAGTTTTGTGTATTCAGTGACAATGCTTTTTGAGTGATATGACAAAAGCAACTGATGATGAACGAAAAAGCTGAGAATTGTACACAACCATCTGTATGGTGATGAAAGCATTTGCTAAATGCTGAAAACTATGAGAAACGTATTTTACCATGTGCACAGATAACAGCAGGAAGTCACAATTGAACAAGAAGCTTTGAGAATGATTATTCTGTTGAGAAAAATGTACAAAACCAATTGAGAAATACTGTAATATAAGGGTCGATTCACTGGGAATGCAGTTAATGTCTGGTCGAACCTATACAGTCAATAGGTTGAGCAACCGCCTATACGTCATGCGCTTTGGTTGCAAAGACTTGTCAAAACGCAAAAAAATGTTAAAGTACTGTAATTGATATATAAAAGTTTTGCCCTAAACTTAATCCTACAGCAATGCTGGACCAAGGATTAGCCTCCAGCTCTCTAGAAATCCGAATAAATATTTTGCCTCAGTAGCATCCGTCTGGTTCAGAGTCTGTCAGTGGACCAAAAAAAAAATCTTCATTTTCCCTCCAGCTTCAGTAGCAAATGACTGGAGCAAGACAAGGGCAATACAACTTCCAACAATGCCATGACCATGTTGAACGCTCTGTATTATAAATATTATAATAGCAGTGCACCAGCCATGTGAAAACAGATAGTAGACACAAAATACTACGGATGTGCTATTATTTAGCTGGGAGCTATGTGACGCTGCAAAACCTTACCATCCGTGTTCTGACATATAAGGCTATTTAGCTGTTTTGATGCAAAGGGAAACTCTTATATGTGCCGTCTCTCCACAATATGTTGCCAGCCTCTGCAACATTACTCTGGGTGGAGTTATAATGATCAATAAAGAAAAAGTGAAACGCAATTAATTTATTGAAAGATGCCAAGTTGTTGGAAAATGTGGGTGTAGCAGAAAGTGCATATAGAATAATTAGTTGGCAACTTCACACACTGTATTTTTTCCCCTCGTTAACATGTTTTTATTCATTTGTACAGGTATTACAAAAATGTATTTTCTGTTCAGTGTGTTTATTTATAAACAGTTACAGTCCACTGTAATTTTGCAATGCATTTGGCAAATTGAAGGGTAGGAGGTATTGAGTGCAATATCCGTTCTTTCCATATGACAGTTCTGCTGTTTACTATGAATTGCGAGATCGCTACATAGCGTAGCGTTTTATTTTGCAGGGCTGAATAGATGGAGTACAGCATAGACTTACAAAACCACTCTTCCTGAGGCACTTAATGATATATCAAAGGATACACAGAAAAGTCCAAAGATAGACACACTACTAACTCTTTTTTTCTGAAAACATCAACAACAAACAAATGACAAAGTCTAGTATTTCAGAAGGAGAGTCTTGCTCCAGACTACAGTGACAGCAATCCACAGAAACATAAGAGAGTGACAGAGATAACAAAAAAAAAGGAAAAGGGGAAATCAAAGCCAGAAAAAGTCTCTCTTTTTTTGTTGATGTCATACCGTTTCCTTTTCTGTGTGCTCCTTAGGTGTTCCAAACAAATAAACAAACTCATTCATTATAATCTAATACAAACATGGAGTCTCTTTTTTGTGTGAATTGTATAGTTCTCTTTCTTGTCAGTGGGAGTCCTTGCTGTCACTGACCTCTTTGGCCTGGGCCTCCTGGTCCCCGAAGAGGCCGGCCAGGGTTTTAAAGCGTGGGCCCCAGTCACTAATGCCCTCAAACTCCTCCTCGGGAGGGGCGTCCCATGACTCAATGGAGCTGAGGGACTCGGCCACCGACCCGTCGCCCTCGTACGCGTACGTGGCCAGCGAGTCGTAGGGCGTTGCGGAGCCGCTGGCGTGGTTCTCCGTGAGCCGCTGGTGGATGTACGCCCGGATGTCCTCGCTGTCCTCGGAGCAGGCCCCGGCGGCGCCGGCAAGGTCCGAGAGGGAGCGCCCGTCGGGCCTCACGTCCCTCCGCAGCGCCGTCTCTTGCGCGGCTTTCGGGTTCCGTAGCGTTCCGATGTCAAAGGCGTGCGTGTCCTCCTCGCCGCCTCCCTCGTCATCGTAGTGGATCACGTTGTCCCGGATGTCTTCCTTGGACGACATCAGAGCCTCCTTGTCCTTGTGCCGCCGCAAGCCCACGTACAGCACCACTATCACTGTGTTTGAAACACACACGCACACACGCACACACACACACACACACACACACACACGCACACGTAGACATATCAGTAAAGGCATCATGCTTCAGATAGCACTGTCAGTCGTGCCAGTTATGTAACATCACAGTGAATATCTCTCAATTACCCATATCACACCGACTCTCAATTCCCCATTAGTTTTATACGTCCTTATCGCCTAAAGTGCTCCAAAATAAATGTGCTATTTAATCAAACACAGAACTGTTTCCATTCATTACAAAGAAAGCAGGGCATGATGACTACCAGAAAGGAAGTGGAATGCCACATGTTCAAAACGGAGTGGTGGGAAAGTCACGTGTGGTGGTGTGGATCCATTAGCTGATTTCCCTCTTTCTTCTGCTGCTCTCATTCGGAGCGGAACTAAAGGGAATGGCAGCCCGGGGCCAGGCGTAATGCGGTTTTGACATGCTGTCTGTCACCATTGTAGCAGTGCAGTTCTCTTCTCAGGGAGGGAAGATGGGAGGCAAACTCTCCTTGATTTTATTCCCTCACTAACCCCACCCCCACCCCCACCCCCCCAGCCTCAGCCCAGAGTCTTAACGCACGCACCACGCACGCACGCACGCACACGCACACACACACACACACACACAGCCCTTCAAACACAAAATACAAAAGACTAATACTCTCTCTTCCAGTGAACGCCAGATAGCTGTTAGAGACTAGTTAAAAGCCTCTTCCATGTTCTTGAGAAAAAAAACAGGTCTGTTGCCATTTTTCAGGGATTTTTCTCTTAACCACAGCCACTCTTAGAAATTTAATTCATTATTTGTTCTAGATTGAACCGCATTCTCAAATCACATTTCACTCCAGCTCCCCCAAGTGGAAAATTGTCATGTGTGCTGGTCTCATTTTCCATTGGACAAAAATATTGCACTACACAGCATCAGGTAACAAGAATGTTTGGGGATAGCCATGTACTTTGCATGTTTTCCCTGGTGTGAATGTGCGTGCAGGTGCATGCATGCGTGCAACGTGCGTGCGTGCGTGTGACAATCAGCATCCCCTAGTTAATTTGGTTTGGTGAACCATACAAAGCGATCCCTCTGTGTGGCTGTGTGGCTACTCCACCGAGACACCTGCTTCATACAGCGAGGGAACCATGTCGCTTTTTTCCCCCCTCTTTGTTTTTGTTTTGTTTTGTTTTTTTCTTTCTTGCTCAGGTTGCCATGGCTCTCCAATCCTCTCGCGTTGCCAGGTACGGTAGGTGTTGTTAGGTGGGTGTCTGCCACTCACCCAGCAGGATGACGACGCACAGCAGGATGGCCACCAGCGCCCCCGTGCTCAGGCCCACGGGCAGGAACACGGCTTCGGCGCCGCACGACACCAGCGCGCCCGCCCCGCCCGGCCCGCACGAGCACACCTGCACCGACAGCGTGGCCGTGCTGCTCAGCACCGGGTAGCCGCCGTCCTCCACCACCACGCCCACCGTGTACCAGCGCTGCTGCTGCCGCCGGAAGCCCGACCGCCGGGTCACCACGCCTGCCGTGTTGTCTGGAAGGGGAGAGAGGGAAGGGGGGAAGGGGGGCACAGGGGTGGATGGAGGAGGGAGAGGGGTATGTGTGAGACGGAGAGAGAGAAACAGGAGAGAGGGTGAGAAAGAGAAAGGGAGAGGGTGTGAGAGAGAGTGGGAGAGAGAGCGAGAGGAACGAGAGAGAGAGAGAGAGAGAGAGAGGAACAAGAGAGAGGGTGAGGAAGAGAAAGGGAGAGGATGTGAGAGAGAGGCAGAGAGAGAAACAGGAGAGAGGGTGAGAAAGAGAAAGGGATAGGGTGTGTGACAGAGAGGCAGAGAGTGAGAGAGAGAGAGAGAGAGAGAGAGAGAGAGAGAGAGAGAGAGAGAGAGAGAGAGAGAGAGAGAGAGAGAGAGAGAGAGAGAGAGAGAGAGAGAGAAAGGAACAAGAGAGAGGGTGAGGAAGAGTAAGGGAGAGGATGTGTGTGTGAGAGAGATGAGATACTCAGATGGAACAGATGGGAGCAACAGGACGTAACCAAGATCCAAAATTGAACAGTGAGAAACACACATGTTATGAATGCTTGACTTCTGCGTTGAGCCCTTTTTCATGCGACGTCAGACACCTGTGATTCTGTGCATTTAAGCAGGTATAAGTAGCAGTAAGATGGCATAGACCAACACATACACACCATTGTTTTCTTTTTTCTAATTTTGGGGGTTTTATTTTTTAGTTCGATAGGACAGGACAGTGAAGGTGGTGACAGGAAGCGAGTTGAGAGAGAGAGACAGGGACGTGTCGGCAAAGGGCCTGGGCCGGAATCGAACCCGGGTCGGCCGCATAGTAGAAGGGTGCCCTACCATTTGCAGCACGGTGGGGCCCACACCATTGTTCTCTGCCTGAGACTGGTAGTCTATTACACAGTACCTGCTTCATTTCAAAGCAGAACTTGCTTGCTAACATTGTGAGGAAGGCTAATGTGGATGCTGTGGGTTGGGATGAGGAGGGTCGTATGGGGACTAATGCCACATGTGTATACCCTGCAGGTTTAGCTTTGCTTGACCCAGCCATCACCCTTGCTTGATACAGCCTCTTTACAGATGTGTAACCCAATTAATCAATTAATCTCCGCCGCTTGAGAAGAGCTTACAGGCGGCCAAAATGCAAGAATTTTACCCAAAGTGTTAGAGAAGTTGATCCCCTTTGAAGTATCGTGGTAAGCGCAGGAAAGTAGTTCTGGCTCAAACGGATTACAAGCTTACACAAGTAAGTCCCTCAAAGACCGTCCTGTACTTCACTAAACGGTCAGATTCCAAGCGATGTGCCTTCTGTCAACGCTGTAGAAATGTCCTATTTCTTTTACCTACACTTAAGGTGAGATGCGTGCGCATAAGTGTAAGTGTCTGTAAGTGTCTTCAGTTGGTACCCAGCGCCTAGTCTAGTGTACGAGTCATTATAGTATCGTTTCGGCTCTGCCATCCTCCCAGGTGAGAGACATGCGGAAGGGAGGCGGTCCGACCGTCTCACACCTCCACTGATGTGTTTTGGCGCCACCCGAAAAGAACTCTCTCTCTTCTCAGAAAAAAAAGTCTGAGCCCACATCTCTGGAGGTGAGGTAAGGGAAACGCAAGGACACGGGGGCAGGGCTGGACTGGCCATCTGGCCTAGCAGGCATTTCCCGGTGGGCCCTGCACCCTCGTGGGCCCCCAATTTTTTTTTTTTTTACATTACTGATAATAGGGGCCCACGAGGGTGCGAGGCCCACCGGTGAGTCAGTTCTCCGGCACTAATAATAATGAGGGGCCCCCCTTTAATCCAAAAGTGCCCGGGCCCTATTTATCCCCCAGTCCAGCCCTGCACGGGGGCCCTGGAGCGAGGGCCCGTGTTGGCGGGCGGGGGGGCGGGCGCGGGCGGCTGTCTGGCGTGGCGGGGCCGGCAGCACGGAGGTGATGTGTCGAGACTCTCCTCTCCTGTCCTGTCCTCTGCTCAAAGGTCACCTGATCCTGTCTCTCCTGGTTTGTTCTGCCTGGACAGCCAGGGCATTGCACTTGACAATGCAGGGCCCCATTAGAGTGAGAGAACCCCCCTAGCTGGTGTGTGTGTGTGTGTGTGTGTGTGTGTGTGTGTGTGTGTGTGTGTGTGTGTGTGTGTGTGTGTGTGTGTGTGTGTGTGTGTGTGTGCGTGCGTGTGTGTGTGTGTGTGTGTGTGAGTGTGTGTGTGTGTATCTGTGTGCGTGAGAGGGAGGAGAGAGTTTGCTGTTTTTCTGTGTGTGTGTGTGTGTATGTGTGTGTGTGTGTGTGTGTGTGTGTGTGTGTGTGTGTGTGTGTGAGAGAGAGAGAGAGAGAGAGTTTGCTGTCTTTCTATGCGTGTGTGTGTGTGTGTGTGTGTGTGTGTGTGTGTGTGTGTGTGTGTGTGTGTGTGTGTGTGTGTGTGTGTGTGTGTGTGTGTGTGTGTGTGTGCGTGTGCGTTTTTGTGCCCGTGTGTGTGAGAGAGGGGGAGAGAGTTTCTTGTCTTTGTGTGTGTGTGTGTGTGTGTGTGTGTGTGTGTGTGTGTGTGTGTGTGTGTGTGTGTGTGTGTGTGTGTGTGTGTCTGTGTGTGTGTGTGTCTGTGTGTGTCTGTGTGCGTGCTGCTCTGTCTTGAGTGCTTCTGTCCGTGGGAATCAGAGCTGATGATACTCATGTAGCAGGAACAGGGCCAGGCCCCCGTCTTGGCCATGGGGACCGGACTGACAGCTAGGTGAGAGCATCTGTACAAAACACCCCCGAAATGGGACACAGTGTACTCTGCTTTGTTCTTCTGTGTAAAACATCACAAAGGCAACTTCCTTCTCATCTAGCATACTGCCGTGCACAGAGCAGATGCATGCGTGCTGAATATGAGGATAAAAATAAAAATAGAAAGTGTGTAAGGGTGCAGGAGGGGATTGGCCACAGGCACCGAAGCTGGGGTGGATTTCTCGAAGCCACAGTTGCTAACCACGTTTGCGACTTTGTTGTTTGCAATGCAATATCCCATTGGCAACTGCCGAAGTTGCTAACTGGCTAACAACTACGCTTTCAAGAAACACAGCCCTGGTTTGCAGGCTACACTGTACTGTAGTACCTGTTTTGTGTATGCATGGCATGGCAGTTGCCTTGTGAGACTGCTGCTGCTGTTGAGTGCCTGGTTGTGTGGTTCTTGGAACAGTTTTTTGATGTAATAGCATTAGGGCTGTAACGATACACTCAACTCACGATTCGGTTTGTAACATGATTCATGACCTACGGTTCGATACACCCCTCGATTTTACATTTGCCAACATTATAATCTTTATGAATAAAAACTATGATAGTTCAAAGGTAGAATAGGTTACAAGATGCTACTAATATTTTTTTTTAAGTTTCTATATAATAATGCTGAAGCTTGGAAGCACTATCACTTCATATCATGTGGTTGTTTTCTGGGCAGATGGGTATCAAAATGTTAAAAGGGCATATCACGATACTGCCTCTTTGTATCACGATACAGTATTGTGACTCTGTGTATCACGATTTCTCGGTTCGATACAATATCGTTACAGCCCTAAATAGCATTATTGCTGGGATGCCCACCAGCGCTGCATCTTTTTCCACTGAGCTTGTCATTCCTGTGACAAGCATGAAATATAGGCCTCACACTAAAGCACTAGATGGAACTGTCTCTAAAACCAGCAATCCCTGACCTTTTTTGTACTGTGGATTAGTTTCATGTTTTTTTTTTCATTCAGAAGGGGCACAGTTATATACTGTATATTTTTTATGAAATGCTGTTATCTGTAAAATTTTAATTGTAAGCTTGATATTGTAAAACCTTACACATTTACACGATTCAGTGCAAGTGTGAAGTGCAATTGCATTTCATAAATAAATTACAAAGTATACAATATCATTTACAAACAAGTGAATTAGCTTTATGCCCTGGAACCAGTGATTGGTGCACACAGGTTAGTGCAGATATTCACGTTCAAGTTTTGACTTACTTCCAAAGTCCCGTATGGTAAAGTTCCTACTGCGGGTGTCTTTTGGTGACTTGAAGTAGAATCTCTGACCCATAGGAGGAAGATCCGTGTCCCGTGCACTGACCATCTGAATCACCTGGAATACAGAGCAGAAAAGAGTCACGGATCCACATAAATGTAGACAGCCCATTGGCTTCTACATCTCTCAGCTCTGCTCTCCTACTGACACGGCTCTGATTGGCGGAACAAACCAGTTGTGTAGCCACAAAATACCAGTTATAATGAAGTGCACCGACACACTGGCAGTCTGTCCTCTCCAGGCCACGGTAGAGCCATAAATTACTGAGGCATAATAAAAAAGGATTTAGCCTTTATTGTCTATTGAGTAAGCACAGGGCACATATATAATGGATAAACAAATCTGCTGGCTTTGCCCTGCTCTTGGCTATTGGTCTCTGTGCTTTGCTTTCTGTTATCTTCTGTTTTTGTCTTTGCTGCTGCAAATCCTAGAGGCTAGACGGAGGCGGTCTCTGCCCCACACTGGTGCTTCAGCACCATGGACAGGGCCTTTTGTCATAGCCCCACAGCGGCAGGAGCAACATCACAGGCGGCTCCCGTGACAGACACGATCACACCCCCAGCACCACAACCACCACAGCCAACCACCGCCACCCCCGCCACTACAACCAACCCCACCACTAATATCCCCCTACCACCACCACCTACATCGCTACTTCTGCTACTGCTGGAGCTAGAGCTGCTGCTGCTGCTGCTACTGCTCCCGCCAGGGTTGCCAGATGAGGCTGATGATTTCCAGCCCAAAAAATGCTCAAAACCCACCTAGAAGCACAAAATCCCGCCCAATTCTATTGATTTCTATGGTAAAAATTGGGCGGGTTTTTCTGCTAAAGCCATTTTTACCCACACACGGTCATCCTAAAGCAGCCCAATTGGGTGGGAAACAGCCCAATCTGGCAACACTGGCTCCCGCTGCCAGCTTACAATCACACACCTGCAGGGGAATTGGCCTTGCTCTGACAGAGAGGGCCGGCTAATAAAGGGCCGGCCTGTCTGACTGAGATTGGGATAGATTGCACAGCCACACAATCCCTCACGGCTCCCCCACCGCCCGCCCGCCTGCAGCCCCCCCCGCTGAAGCCCCCTATTCACGGCGAACTGCCGGGCAAATCCCAGCCTTGTTGGAGGAGAAGGATTTTGAAGATGGAGTGCGGGAGAAATAATTGGTGTGTGCCAGTCGGCGAAAAATAATTCTCTATAACTGTTTCCCCACTCGCTGGCTGGGGGTTGAGTGATTGAGTAACTGCGATTTTCAGAATCGGTTTGACACATGCTGCACTCCCTTCCCCGCAAACAAAACGCTTCCATATTGAGGAGCCGATAGAATGCCATTAATTGTGAGTGTACTTGTCTGTCACGCCTTTTTATTCTGTCATATACTGAAGACACATAATAATAGCAAGACAGAGACCCGTGTTACCCTTGAAATTCAAGCTGACACAAAAACATACGGTACCGCATAAACAAATAACGCACAGACAAATGTACACAAACAAATGAAAGAAACAAAACAAAACGCACACAGACACAGGCTGACACGCACATGCACGCACACGCACACACGCACACGCACACACACGCACGCACACACACACACACACACACACACACACACACACACACACACACACACACACACACACACACACACACACACACACACACACACACACACACACACACACTCACTTACCTGGCCTATTTTGGCATTTTCACAAACAACCGTCTCTGGTGGAATGACAAGTTCGGGGGCAAACTCATTGACATCCAGCACGGTAATTGTCACAGCTGCCTTGCTGAACAGATGTGGGTTGTCTGCAACAGAACAACACTGTCCATCAATTCTGTATGTCTGCTACCAAAAGACCCATTATCATAGAGATTTCTGCTCTGCACCCTCTGCCTCACAAGCAACCCCTGCAAGGCTGCACATATGCTGTAGGCTCTGCAGTAACACAGTGACACCATGTGGACAGATGTGAAAGTGCACAGGTTAAAAAAATATACTGTGTGGGCGCCACAATCAGGGGCATTCCTGATGATGGTGATATATTTAATTGATTGTAAACTACAAACATCTCATGGGCAAGCACCCCTGTAAGGCTGTTCACAGGCTCTGTAGTAACACAGTGACACCATGTGGACAGATGTGAAAGTGCACAGGTAAAAAAATAGACCATACTATGTAGACCCCTTTGCTGTTTGTACACAATTGTGACGTCATCAAGCTGCGTGCACATTGTTGGAGCAGAATCAACCATCTATTGCACATTTGTAAAGAAACAAGCCAGGTGTTTTTGTCCGAGATAAGAAAATGGACAGGTCACGATAACTTCAGATATGAGGTGGGCGCCACATACAGGGGCATTCCTGTGTTTGTAACCACAAACATCTCTTATGCTTCTGGAACAGTCTAGTCCCTCTCGGAATAGCGTAACAAGTGTAATTTTTAGGATCTCTATTTTCTACAAACGTACACGCTTCAGGACGGCAGGTATTCTCTATTCAATGTCTGCACTGTCTGTTTGTGTATATGTGTGTGTGTGTGTGTGTGTGTGTGTGTGTGTGTGTGTGTGTGTGTGTGTGTGTGTGTGTGTGTGTGTGTGTGTGTGTGTGTGTGTGTGTGTGTGTGTGTGTGTGTGTGTGTGTTTGAGTCAACAATGCGCACGCAGTAACTTCTGAACGGGTCAATAAGACTGTAGTCTTTGCACATTTATGGTACTTCATTAAAGGGACACTGTGTGAGATTTTTAGTTGTTTGTTTCCAGAATTCATGCTTCCCATTCACTAATGTTACCTTTTTCATGAATACTTACCACCACCATAAAATTCTAAGTATTCATTATGACTGAAAAAATTGCACTTTTCTTGCATGAAAAGGGGGATCTTCTCCATGGTCCGCCATTTTGAATTTCCCGAAATAGCCATTTTTAGCTGCAAAAATAACTGTACTTGGACCATACTAGAAAATATTAGTTTATTACTTTGTAAACTTTCATGAAAAGATCAAATTTGGCAATAGGCAGCCCAGTTTCAATTCGCAACATAGTTGCAGTACCCTTTTTGACCATTTCCTGCACAGTGTCCCTTTAATAAAATATTGTGGGGGAAAACTATTATATTATATTATATTATATTATATTATATTATATTATATTATACTATATTATATTATATCATATTATAGGCTTATGCAACGCATACAGAATCCACCGATAGTATAACTGGACCAAAACAAATACGTCACATTACCCATGTAAATAAAGCAGGCATGAGAGGATTTAACTGTGTGTGTGTGTGTGTGTGTGTGTGTGTGTGTGTGTGTGTGTGTGTGTGTGTGTGTGTGTGTGTGTGTGTGTGTGCGCGCCTGCGTGCATGCGTGCGTGTGTGTGTGCCCGTGTCACAGTTAAAGGTAGAGTATATAATAAGCCTGTAAAGGTACAGTGAAGGCTATTGTATTTGTACCAAACCGAACAGACCTGTACCGAACCAAACAGTGCTGTACCGAAAGGTAGAGTGACAGGCTACTCTGTTCATGTTTTTACATTATGCTGCCACTACATGCAGCGGCTCATGCAGAATGCTGAGAGAGAGTGCAAGAAAAAACAGGTGTAGAACCTTGTTCTTTGTGAGACTTTGAGAAAAGTACTATTTCTTACACTGCTGAAATCTCCGACCTAAAGTAGCAGTTTGAATGTATTTTCCTTTTATTTATACTGTACCATAAATGTACCGAACCGTGACTCCAAAACCGAGGTAGGTACCGAACTGTGATTTTTTGTATACCGTTACACCCCTAGTATGTATTTTTTTAGTAATTTATTTCTAGGAATTTATGCTGCCCATTCACAAACATGATCTTGTTCAGGAATATGCTCTGTATCTCCACCATCATTGTCAAAGTATTCATTATGATTCAGAAATGTACACTTGAAAGGCTAGATCTTCTCCAGCTCCTTGTCTGCCATCTTGAATTTCCAGTAGTAAACATCTTTGGCTGCAAACTTGCTGTATTTTGTTGATACCAGTAAATATTAGTTCATTACTTGGTAGATATTCACAATTGGGGAATAGGTGACTATTGTTGAATGTGCAACATATATTTGTTTGAATATGAATGACTTAGTTTAAAGAAATTCCAGCACACTGACCATTTCGCTGTTCTTTCTTTAATAAACGACGTTTCGGTACTAGACCTTCATCAGGCAGTGTGCGGGAGTTTCTTTAAACTATTACTGAGTGACCCATGGTGCCATCTCCGACGCACCTGCCTGCTGAGGTGTGCGAAAAAAGCCGAAGTTTAATGAATATGAATGACTAAAAGTACACACTGGGCCTCAAATCAAAGTATAGGTATTGTGAACATTACAGTCAGAGCTGTTTGACTTGTTGCGAAAACCAAATTCCCTTTGGTACTAGAGGGTGTTCATTTACTCTCTGGTATCATGGAATAATGTGTTCAATTTAAAAGTAATATTGGCTTAATTTGTCGGTATGAGGGCAAGCAATTAGTGGAATGTTATCTTATATACAATTCTAGGCATGTGAGATGATGTAGATTGTCTCTCCAAAGTTAAACAACATCAATTCTGCATTACAGAGACTACCATTACAATCTCATATGCACAGATTGCACATTTAAAAACAGTTAACATCAATAAAATCATGCAAAGTTTACCAGCTTACCATAAAGGAAAAAATACAGTAGGCTATAGACATTATATTGGAGTTGTACCAAAGTTGATAAGTATCCTCTAAGACACTACTGCTTGATTTGAATTGCTAAACCACAATACTCTCAGGAACACACTACTCAAACGCCAATAGTGATAAGTAAAACATGTAGATAGGCCCAGTATCAGAATAGTATCTGTGCACAACAATGTGGTGGTTTATACCAGAGCATATTATGCCACATGTAAGACATTCACAGACAAATATGACGTTTTCTAAAATAAGTCCACTAGGTGGCAGTACAGCTTTAGTGATTTATATACAGCAGCTTTTTTCCCCCAACCCCAAGATAAATTCATGTTCTACTTACTAACTTTAGTGGCAACAACAGTGATGTTGTGTTGTGTTACAGTCTCCCGGTCCAGCAACTCACTGACTGTGATAGTCCCTTCCTCTGGGTCAATGTCAAACGCTTGCTCCAGATCCTTCTTCCAGTCAATGGAGTATCTGGGAAAGAGAGATGAAACAGCCATGCATTACAGTTGCTAAAGTGGAGCAGAGTCTCAGAGTAACAACCCAGCTAGCTGGTAAACCTCTAATGTACTTTATTAACACACAGAGGCGCATCTTGTCACCAGGCTAGCCAGGCAGCCACTTGGGGCCCCCAAGCCACTACATGGTGAAAAACAGCTCAACTTTAAACTATAGCACCGATTTGTTTTGAATGTTCATTCTTTTGGGTTTTTGCTTGGGGCCCCCACTGACACTAGAATCGCCTCTGTTAAAACATAGCACACATGTGTAGCAGGTGTCTCATGGGAACATGGAGATTGTGTGGCTCACAGATCTTTCCTGCTGGGTTAGACTGCCATAGTGATGATAATGAGTCTCACACTATACATATGTGGAAATAGGCAATAATAATAGTATGTGGATAAACAAGGAAATGTTTAAAGCCCACCTTTAATTAACACAATACACACCCGCGCAAATGTGTGAATGTATACGTTGCCTGTTAACAATGAACACTGGTGACAACATGCCGAGGCTATGTTACAAAGTAATTCCACGAGGCACCAAACAGCTGTGAACTATTATGGTGCTGACCAATGCAGACACAAGCAGTTACACTTAGCCTAACTAGGCAGTAATGCATTGTGAACGAACAGCAGAGAGCTAAGTGAGTAGTGACACAGCCTAGTGTACATTGATTACAGCTGTGATGTGGTTCTCATTTCGTGAGTATCTACTAGACTGCTTGAGCTGGCCTAGCCCCAGGGCAGACTCTTGACAGGGTGTGTGTGTGTGTGTGTGTGTGTGTGTGTGTGTGTGTGTGTGTGTGTGTGTGTGTGTGTGTGTGTGTGTGTGTGTGTGTGTGTGTGTGTGTGTGTGTGTGTGTGTGTGTGTGTGTGTGTGTGCGTGTGTGTGTCTGTGTGTGTGTTGTTTGTGTACTCCTTAAAAAATAAAAATAAAAAACTAACCCTTCTTTGCATCTGCACTTGTTGTTCTGTATATGTCCTGTGCACTTTGCATTTGCTAGTGATGTTAGCTATGATTATGTCCTCTTTTGAAAGTCGCTTTGGTTATAAAGTGTCTGCCAAATGCAATGTAATGTAATGTAATGGTGTAATAGCACTGATGGCTATCTGTGCACATCAGAGGCTAGAGCCTATGCTAGAGATTGAGGCAGGTAGGAGGAGGTGTGTATCATTTCTCCACAGCCCAGATTGGATCTTGAGCAAATGGTGGATCCAAAGGCATGGCTATCTTTAAAAGAGCTTAAATCAGCACTTTTTATCCTCGAGAAATGGGAAGTCACCTGGATTTGATGGCCTACCCCCTTCCGCAATGTTATATTGCAATTTTTGGGGGAGAACATGTTAAATGTCATCTGGAGGACCTCTAATGTTAGACTTTAAAAAAAATAATTCACATGTTGTCATCAAACAGGGAATCAGTCCATGTGGCTTAAGTTATTGCATTATCATTTTTGAACAGTAATATAATGTGTTTTAGGAAAGGGGAATAAAAATAAAAGTAAGAGCGAAATGAAAAGGAAATGTGTCAGCTACGCCCTGTGTCACTGACTTGACAAGCTATGACAGGTTATCCAGACAGGTGCTGTCACTCATGGGGAAAGAGGACTTGGGTGAACTCATGCATTTTGACCAAAGTGAGTTTCTTAGAAGGGATAGATACAGACAGTGACTCTGGAAGTCTTGTGTTATTGTAATTTTTTTTACTGGGATGTTTTTGTGACCCGGGTTATCCTCACATTTGGTTTATGGTGGAATTGCTAAAATGTTTACAGGGCAGTGGTCGAGTCAGACCCCTCCATTTTACATACAAAACAGTCTTGTGTTTACAAAGAAGAGCCAACCACTGACACATCCAAAACATATAGGTCCACAGGGCATCTGAGAAAACAAAGAAACTATAACTGTAGGCCTATACCCTAGACACTCTCTGCATGCCCCACCAAATAGGGTTTGTTATATGTCTCACATCTCATTTTACAGTAGCATTTATTCTATCTACAATAGCATATATTATGCATAGATTTAATATACTGCATAGGGAACTGTAGAAAACTGTATCTCACTTAGTAGTTGTTTCATGCAAAGAAAAAAAATGTAAAAAGAGAATGAAAAAAACTATGGTGGAGGTCTGATTGTTTTTAAACTGATGTTGGAGCTTATAAAGCTTCACAAACCAAAGGATTGTTTTACAGCATGACTGGCTATAATATACTGTACGTGGACTAGTCTTTCCCCTTTAACTGTAGCAAGCTTGAAAAAAAACCCATCTTTAACTGTATTCCTCTGTGAATATTAAGTCTCCTTTCCTAATACTTCGTCTTACTATTCTATCTAAAATATTTCTGAAATGAGTTCTCTCAAATCACAATTTATTTCATGAGGCTACAGTAGAACGTCTATTCACAAAGGGCTCTCAAAATAGGGCTACCAAAAAAAGTGTTTTAGTATTACCAGTAGACTATGCTATTGCTTTTTAAACAAATTGAGCCATCTCAAGTGGCTGCCGCATGATTTTCCCGTCCCGTGCTGGGTAGTGCAGTAGCATCATAGTAACAGCGTCCAGACTCAAGACTCTTCTGTGAAATAATCACTTTCAGTCCAGTGGGAATACAGCTCTCTTTTTCCCCAATGGACTCGAACATGGGAATATCTTCCCACTGATTTGTTTGACAGTGCTGCATTGCGCACAACCCCGGACATGAATGGGGCCTGTGATCTGTTGGCTGCTTACTTGCTCTATGTGGGCCCGCGATATGCAGTGCAGTATAATGGGGTACCCTTGGGCCAATCGGTGCCAGAGCGGCCCATGGAGAAATGGGCTGGGCCAACACAGAACTCTTGAGGGGACTGTGACATGCATTTATAATTCTTCACAGTATCGTCCCTTTTAAAAGAACTGGCAGCAGTAGACTTTGTGGGGAACGGGACTTGAGCACATTTTTGCCTGGAACCATTTCTCATGGACCGTATGTAAACACTGCAGTAGTACATCCAGATCTAATTGCCCAGCAACTCTCTTACATTTTTTTAATGAATACATGGAGCATATGCATATCACGCACATTATAAGTTATTTTAAAGCACCCTACTCCCCAAAGCCTTGAGTGCACTCACTGTGGGGAAACTGCATTTGGCTCAGTGATGCACATATCTGGAGGGTACGTGCCAGCAAGCAGGCACTTCTGGAACAATGCATTCTTATCATACTGCAACTTGGAGCTCACACACAGTCCTACCCCTGGTCTGCCACAATGCTCTGAAAACTGCCCACCAACAAATCAGTTCCCCAGAGAACACGTCTTCCAGCCTGGACAGATCCTCCTCTCTTCAGGCTTGTGGGCAGGTGGTTACACTTTGTCTATTTTTAAACCCCTTTCAGAAACCTGAACAAAGGATTGTGAATACCTTTTTCAAACTTTTTTATGTGACTGCAGTTATCTGATATCATGTCTGCTGAAGCAATATGTTGTGTTGGCATATGTTATCTCAGGTGTGCAGGGAGTATGCATGCATTTACATAATGATAATTGTAAGGTAGCATAGAGAGTAAACATTTACAATACTGCCACCCATTGGTCATTAGTTACACCTTCTGTCCTATGGCCACACAGAAAATACATCATTATTTCACTGTCCACTGAGTGACTACTTCATGAGAGCTGTTTTATACTATATAACTTATATTTAAGTGGATGATTACAGCTTGCATACAATTCTGAGCAAGACTGCTATAGCAAAACCAGTGATTTTCAAAATTACATTTAGACTATTATTGTAGAAGTATATACACCATAATAAATGCTATTTTACATGTAGACGTTTTGTTAACGGTACAAGACATTATCTTGCAACTGCTGGTTCAGACCATGGTTATCGCCTGGATTATCGCAACCCTCTCCTGTCTGGTTTACCTCCTTGTGCGTTAAAACCGCTGCAAATGGTCCAGAACGCAGTGGCGCGTTTGGTATTCACTCAACCCAAAAGAACTCATGTTACTCCTCTATTTATCGAGTTACGTTGGCTTCCTGTGGCTGCCCGGATCAAACAGAAGGCCTTGACCCTTGCATACAATACCATCTCAGGAATGACCCCAGCTTACCTGAAGGATAATGGATACGAGCTTGACACCCCTGCTCTGAGCGTTCTCAGTCAAAACTGTTCTCGGTCCTTGTTCCTCAGTGGTGAAACGAAATTACTGAAGCTACAAGACTAGGGTAATTTCTGTCAACCTTCAAGAAGCAAGTAAAGACTTTCCTCTTCCGTGACTATTTACTGCACTGGCGTCTCTATCTGACCCAGATCTGGGATAGACTCTATCTCTATAGACAGTCTAGGGTCTAACGCATGTTGTGCGTTGGATATGTGGGCATGTGTGTATGTGTGTATGTGTGTCTACTTATCCCTGTGCTAATGTACTTTAAAAAACGACCTCTAACCCCACTAACTAACCTCACCATCCATTTGAACCTATTGTTCTATATATTCCCTAAACACTTTGTATCTGCAAGAGTTGTATAATTATATCCTTGGTTGTAAGTCACGTTCCACAAAAGCTTCTGCTAACTGTCATGTCATGTCATGTCATGTCATGTCATGTAATGTAATGTAGCCTACAGTAATGTAATGTACAGTAATGTAATGTAATTTACAGTAATGTAATGTGATGTAATGTGCAGTAATGTAATGTACAGTAATGTAATGTAATGTAATGTAATGTAATGTACAGTAATGTAATGTAATGTAATGTACAGTAATGTAATGTAATGTAATGTAATATAATGTAATGTACAGTAATGTAATGTGCCGTAATGCAATATCTTGTGCATCATTGATAACTCCAACTCTGTGAGGCTTTGGGCCAAGTAATCAGTGGCCATATTCAGGGTGAAGCCTTTTGCTGCAATGGGCTGGCCACCATACCACATGATCATATGGGGAATGAAGCAAGTGAAAGATGAAATACATTTGAGCTATAATATAAAATCCGTCAGCGCCGGTCCTATAACTGTCTTATGGGCAATTGGGAGGGATTTGAACTTAATCCTAACAGCAACAGGAAGCCAGACTAGACTCCGTTTCATTTCTATGCTAATGGGTCATGCCAGCATCAACCCCCCCCCGTCCAACTGGAGGAACACGTATATCCCATCTGCTATATGTTAAGCCTAGGCTGACAAGCCAATGAATTTATTAAACTTCTCATGACAATTGCCAGTCAAGACCACAAGAAATGAGTATTTCTTTTCCTCCAAACTTTGGCTTCCCTGTAGTGCTGGACTGAATGGATGATCACTCTTGTGTGACTCTGTTGTGTTCTGTAAGACTATATTTCCTATATGTGAGGACAACGTGAGGTTTAGAAACCTGTGTGACCTTGGAGAGATTGTTACAAGTAATCAATGGGCATCCACTCAAGACATCTGATTACACTGAATGTCTTGTCAACAACTTCTAGTGACATTTAATTCAATGAGGAAAAATGCAGAAACACACTTGTTTGCGAATGTTTGTACGAGAGTCAGGGGGGAACACAAAGAACATATCCCTGAGGTTGTTGAACCATTGTTTGTGGCATGTTGTGTTCTCGTCTGACACTGGAATGTGATATGAGGAAGATGTTTATGGCATAAAGTCAGGAGACTTTCCACAACCTTCAATGTGGGTTTCATTTGTACTCTGAACAACATGTACCCAACTCTAAGGACACACACAATGCCAGCTGTTCCTCACAGGATAACTTCTGCCAATTTTGAGATGCAGTTGTAATGCTCACACTACCCACTATTCTCACAGTACCTGAGATTTTTTTTCTTCTTCAGCCTTTTCCGAGATGGTCATTGTAATGGGGGCTGAGTTTGTTTACATAATTTATAATGATTTATTCCCAATAACATGCAAAATTGGTATGCAACATCAACAGACAACTAGCAAACCGCAATACCGTTTAGGATAATATTTGGAGTAGGCCTATGTTGTTATGAAGGTTTTTAATGTAAACAAAGTCTGCCCCCATTAGAATAGCTCTGATCTCGGAAAGGGCTGAGACGAAAAATGCCACTGACAATGGTACTGACAAGTCAAGGATAGCGTGACCAATACAACAGCATATTGAACTTGGCAGAAGATCCCTTTTAAGATTATTCACTTTCCCGCTTTCACTTTTTGTCGCATGATCGGGTCAGCCTCTACTTGGAAACATCCTTGCCATACGGTATACTGCGTGACTCCGCAGTTCACTGCTGCACCTGCCGGTGCTTATACGGTATTGTATCAGTAAATCTGTGGCACTGTACAATAGTCTTTGAGTTCAAACACACTACTAAGTGAGATAGTAAAAGCTGGGTGGCTTTGCTGCAACATACAGTACATACGTATCTCTCTGAGGTATCTCCCTGCAGCAACACATCCCTTTGAGCCATCCAGAAGGAAAGTTCACAGCTGTAGGCTCCTTATAATAAATTCTCCCAGCAAAACCTCAAGGACTCCGATGGTATTGTAGAATTCCAGCTACTATTGCAGTCAATTTCCTTTGTACCTTTCAATTGGGTAAATAGCCAATTAGTGACATCATCTCTTACAGTAATTCTAAACACAGACAGAAGACAAGCCAGGAATGAGATCTGTGAACAAAATTCAAGAGACACTGCACACTCCTTACTTTTCTTTACTTTATTTCTCGGAGCGAACAACGCGTTTCGCCCAATGCGTCATCAGGTTCGCTCTAGGAATGAGATCTATTCACTGAGGCATTTGAGCCACTGCAAGTACAAGCTATCTTGCCACCAGGGATGAGTTTCGCAACAACATGTAAGTAGTTCTGAAGTGAGGCACCCCCCTAAGCAATATATCAGGACTAGGCATCACACTACACATTTATACATACACTACTTTTCTTTGCATATGAATAACACTATGATAAGATAAATCTGTAGTAATAAGACTATGATATGATAATACTACACCTAAATCTTTCTTTCTGCCTTAAGCTCATATCAGGATCATAGAAGGAATTTAATACACACGCTTTGACATCCTGATGACAAATTCATTAAAGTGAATGAATGTGTGTGTGTGCGTGTGTGTGTGTGTGTGTGTGTGTGTGTGTGTGTGTGTGTGTGTGTGTGTGTGTGTGTGTGTGTGTGTGTGTGTGTGTGTGTGTGTGTGTGTGTGTGTGTGTGTGTGTGTGTGTTTGTGTGTGTGTGTGTGTGTGTTCATGCACGTGTGCGTGCGCGTGAGTGTGTATGTCTGTTTGCGCTCGTGTGTTTATCCAAGTGTGTAAATGTCTGCATGTTGTTGTGTGTACTGTATGACTATGACAGAGAGAGAAGAAGGGAAGAAAGCATACACACAATGTAAATTTCCTTCAGGATTAATAAATGTTAATCTTCTCTGCTCTGCTCTACTCTACTCTACTCTACTCTACTCTACTCTACTAATTCAAAACCTTCTGTTTCAACTTTGATGAGTCATGTGTTACATGTAGTAGTAATATCAATATTTCTATGGAGGCATATCAGCAAAATGTGGTAGCTACCATATTCACATTTTCCCTTACAAAAGTGGTCGATGCCTTTTTAGAGGCCCAAATTATTACCGTCCTGTTCAGAGGTTCATCGTGTAATCTGTCCACGAAGCCCCCTTCACTCCCATGATGCTTTCTGCCTCTTCGAATCACGGTACAATACCTGGCCACTGACACATACATGAAAATGGCTGCCAGGGTTCATGGAGGCCTCCAGTAATCTGAGGAGCAGTTTTAAACATATCACACTTATTTACCCAAATGACACCCCCAGGGATAGTTGTCTACCCCGTGACAGAGTCTATAGTACGTGCAACGGCAATTTAAATTTTAAATGCGGCTGACCCAGTTTGGTGTTCTTCTTCCACCGTGATGACACACACTCACTCTGGACTGAAAAACTTCAAGGAGAAATGAGGAGTTTCGGTTTAAAAACAAGTGAGCAAAGAAGCTCAAAGACCCCAACAACAGAACATTTGGCACAGATAAAAGCATGCCATCAGGCTAACTGCTGTCGTTCGGTGACATAATTGGAGGTGTTTCAGGAGCTCTTTGACACTGTTGCCATCAACATGAATTTCAAAAATAATATGAAAATAAGTCTCCTACAATACCAACCCCAAAAAGTAGCGGATTGAAAGATTATTGTCTGCTCTGCACAAAGCTTTCAATATTCATGTATCCCTCCCTCTAATACATAATAGATTTTATAATACAGAATTATCAGGACGCGTGGTATTAACAAACCCAGATTCACACCATGGAGACAATTAGCAATTACACAGCTGGGTGTTTATTTCCGTCATTTCAGTTGTGTGGCACCCCTCTGAACAAAGCTTTTAGGTTACATTTGGAATGTTCAGACCAGCAGCTAGCTAACCAATTGCCGCTATCCACAGTGGGATTGCTGTACTTACCCAATTTCATACCCATCACCAGCTAAAAAGCTGAGATATTAGGCCTTTCTCGAATGAAACAATGTCACACTGGCCATAATGAAACAT
>NC_085872.1:24224501-24232001 GCF_034702125.1 Engraulis encrasicolus | reverse complement strand
GAATGAAAGTGATAACAGCACGGGGCCCACATAAACAACAACAACAACCTATCTGACTTCAACCTTGGAGTTGTGGTAAAACTGTCCAAAAGTATGTAGTTTACTTTCCACTATGCTTCAGCATTTTAGGTGAAAGGTCGCCGTCAGTAACAACCGACAAACCCCCAGAGGACACACAGATTCAACATACATTTTTCCAGGCTTGGGTCCCGTCCTGTGGTTACCCAGCCTCGTTAGCCATGGCAGCAGTGTGTGCGTATTTCCACGAAACAAGGGCCATGCTGAGCCTCACAATCACACAAACACTCAAACTCAGGCATGCCTGCACATTCCCAAACAAACAAACAAACAAACAAACAAACAAACAAACAAGCAAGCAACCAAACAAAACCGCTCATACATGCACACACACACACACACACACACACACACACAAATAGAAACACACACACACACACACACACACACACACACACACACACACACACACACACACACACACACACACACACACACACACACACACACAGACAGACATACACAGACAGACAGACAGACAGACAGACAGACAGACAGACAGACAGACAGACAGACAGACAAAGAGACACACACACACACACACACACACACACACACACACACACACACACACACACACACACACTCAGACAGACAGACAGACAGACAGACAGACATACACAGACATACACAGACAGACAGACATACACAGACACAGACACAGACACAGACACAGACACAGACACACACACACACACACACACACACACACACACACACTGCACACAGAGCAACCCCTAGTGCTCCACCACTGCCACCACCACCACTGTGTAGCCCTGGCATCCCCCGGCCAGAGAGTGCACACATAGAGCTGACACCCTGCTGACTCGCTAAAAGCTAAAGGAGACGAGCTGGGGATCAGACAGGGAGCCAGAGAGTCAGGGCAGTGTTTTAAGACCCATGTAAGAAAAAAAAACCCCAAGCAGCTCACGTTAAAACCCTGAAGTTGCCAAGAGGTGAACAAGAGGACACTTCCGACAGTGATGCAAACAGACTTCATGTGTAAACACAGTATGTTCACACTTCAATGTGGTTGTACATCCTTAAGGGATCAGCTGTTCTGAATAGACAGGATGGGAGGAAACAAGTCTGTGTTTTAATAGTTGCAATGAAAAATGGATATGCTCCATCATTCATACAACACCTCACAGCTCTCCAGAAGAACTATTCTCTGGTTTTGTTGAAACCACGTTGATATGTGGGGTCGTCTCAACTGTTCAGCTTTAGGGGGAAAAACAATTCTGCTGGCTGGACAGGTTTCTCATAATTTCTCCTTCAGACAGAGATAATTGGTTTGAGCTGTGTGTATCACTGTGAGTCTGTGGCTGATGTGCTCAGGTGGAGGTGCCTACTAACACCACACCAGACTAACATGCTGTCTGTCTGCTCTCTGTGGCTTTTGGTCTGCCAGCTCCAGTCTCGTCTTAGCACAGCCAGGGAAGGTCGGGAGCATTTTTCTACGGCTATGAATGTGTAAAGAAGAGTCTCCATGATCCAATTCTCTGCGATAATTCACTGTGTTCAGTCTGCAGAACCCCCCCCCCCCACACACACACACACACACTTCTCCTCTCTCCTCTCTTTGGAGTGATGGGATGCAATACACAGTGTGACCATAGGTGGCACTGTCTGCCTCTGCGTGCCCGACTCCACAGAGATTACCCAGTACCATCTGTAGCGAAGAGACATATGCTTGTGTTTTGATGAGGGACTGTGAATAGGATGAATGGAGGAGAGGCACAGACATGGATGAAAGTAGAAGAACTATAGAAAACATTCTGTGTCAACATCTAACTAGCGCCTCGGAGACCAATGTTTGTTTGAAAAAAATACACTTCAGTCATCAAAGCACTCACAGTCCTATAAACTCAGTTTCTGAAGAAGCTGTGTAGCAACCATGAGGTTTTGTTCTGTGTCTGATGGGGCAGCGCGGCTTCTCTGTTGAATTTTTTAACACAAATCCAGGAGCTTCTGAGCCACACAGGGTTTCCCACACTGTCCACAAGGCAGAGGTGCATTTCTGGAAAGCATAGATGCTAACTATGTTAGCTACTTTGTTGGTTGCAGTGCAATTTCCCATTGGCAACTACCAAAGTTGCTAATGGCTAACCACTACACTTTCCAGAAATGCACCCCAGAGACGAATACTGTACGCCAGCATGCACGTGGCATTTGCAAACAGACCTCCTGACAAATACAAACATCTCAACATCATTTGCCAGGACTGAAGGCCCCACCTGTTACCCTTCTGTCCTCTGGCAGCCGATTATGCTTTGAACTCATCAGTCAGCTGATCCTCTTAACAGTTACACACACATACACACACACACACACACACACACACACACGCACACACACACACACACACACACACACACACACACACACACACACACACACACACACACACACACACACACACACACACACACACACATACACTCACCAAAATCAACAGTGAGTATTTCACTGAGCGAATAGGTGAGTGAGCACGCTATTTCAGCTACGTGCATCCCACTGACTGACCAAATAAGTGTGTGAATAAATGTATAGTCTGGCATACTTTGCCTGCCTGCATGCATTTAGAGAGGGGGCTGGAGTTGTCTGCTGTGTTACTGCAGCCTGGCCGGGCGGAGGGACACTTGTCACTGAGATAGATGTGTCGCTGGGGGGTGTGGATAAGCAGCACTGACACTGTTCTGACCAGTGTTCAGAGCCCCGGTGCAATAATGTCTCATACTGTGCAGTATATTCATATGAAAAGGGCTTTCGGGTCACAAGATATAGCATATCCTCATTCTGCTTTGTCAGTATTTTTGAACTGGCCCAGGGACCTCCAGTCTAATACAGAATGGACTGTGTAGCAGAAGCGAAACAGAGAGTCCAAAATACCCATGAGGTGAAATGTAGGCCTAACAGAATTTGTTCAAATTGCTGTAGTGAGGTTGAGGCTGTCTGTCAGCCATAGAGATTTTGAGAATATTTATTAACCATGGAGGGTTTCTATTATCTCTAGAGGTGGCGTATCATTTGTAAAAATAAAAAAAGATAAGAAACGATATGTCACCTCCATATAATACTTCAGTGATTAATAAGTATACACTGTCTGTGTCTGGGAGGTAGATAAGATAACATGCTGACAATGTATTACTGTACCTATATAGTCTCTATGTGAGCCAAGCGTCTGTTGTGACTTATCAGTGTTTGTGTGTGTTTGTGTGCCTGATTCTATGTTTATTAAATGCATGGAAGATGGATGTCGAGGAGTTGTAAGCATTGTTTTCCTTTTTGCTAAACTGTAATGGACTACTGCAGTTTTGTCTTTTCAATACAGCTTTCTTCATGACAGTAGGTATTTCCTTCAGTAACTAATTAAAACATTAAGCCATTAAAACAACAACATAAACATTTCTATTTACATGACATGGTATTTATACACAAGAGTGAGGACTTTCAATTAATTGAATAACAGACATAAATTAATAATCAATCAAAACACAGTACACTCACTGTCTCTCTGCATGCAGCAACACAAGAACACTTTTCCTGTAATTTCTATACTTGAGTAATCAGCCTTTTGCATTCATTAATTAAAATTGCAATTTATGCCATTACAACAAAAGCCTTCGTCATGGTAAATGAAACGTTTGCCAGAAGTGTGTCATCCGGAGGCGTAAAAACAAAACTAGGACCAACGCTGGTTAAAAAAGGCACGCCCCTTTCCCAAGGCCCTGGAATGCCCCGTTGTGATGAACAAGCAGCCGCTAGAGCCAGGGCCGTAACCAGACATTTTCAAATACCGAGGTCAAAAACTGTGTGCTGTACTGTATACAGTACTGTACAATTAGAATGCTTCAAATACTTCAGTCAAACTCGTCAGTTTGTATTTTATTAATCTCTGCATTGAGAATGCATGGGGGTGTCATATACAGACTGAATTTATTATTGCTGATCATACATCAATTTTCATCATAGATAAATTTTACATTACTGCAGACAAATACCGAGGACATGACCTCTATGTCCTCAATGGTAGTTATGGCCATGGCCGCTATAGCTACTCCATCCTCATGACCGCCCTTCAGTGCGCAGTCCTCGAACTCGAGGCTTTTACCAGGACTTTTTTTTTTGGCACAGCTAAGCACTTACTGCGGGACGCCCGCATCTGTGAGGCAGGCAGGCAGGCTCACCGCTCGCCGCTCGCCGCTGCCTCCTATCTGAGAGGATTTCTGCCTGTCGCGTCCCATTAAGATCTATTTGCCTGGACAGCGATGGCCACGCTCATTTATTCATGCCCAGTAAATCAAAAAAGATTGAGCGCTTTCTCTGGAAAACTCAACTATGTATTTTTCAGAAACCTTCCGCTGGACACCTCAGCAAAACTGAAGCAGGGTCACCATGGCTGGCACTGGAGCTGATACTGAAGCTTCCTCTCTCCTATACTGCAGTCTAATGCGTGTGAACACAGGGGCAGTGGTTTCACTTTACAGATGATGCCCATGCCTGGAGGGGAATGTCTTAAGTGCTGGACATGTTTAATGAATGAATTAATGAATTGACCAAAATCCAGTTCTCCCTGCTGCTCGGCCAATGGAATTGGAATTGTGAGCTGAGCGGGAATGCACAATTACATTACTCATGCAAAACAGCACAGTTTGTGCATGTTGTAATCAGGCCTGACTTCTACAAGAGTAAACAAGCTGCCCCTGCGCATTCCACGGAAATAATGTGTGTGATTATCTGAACATGCACACGACCATGTGTGAGCGTATCATGCAAAAAGGCATATCAAGAGAGAAATATGTCCTCCTTCAGCAACTGGCAATGTCGAATTGCACCTTCTGCCCCAAGGTGACGGCATGATTGATACAGACTCAGCATCATCGTGTGTCATGCCAGTTGCCGTTGCCAGGAATTCATCGAAGGAGATATTTTAAAGATCACTGGGTTGCCATTGGCTACCTCTGGCGTGGCGAGCAGCCTACGCCGTGGATTATTCAAATTATTCAAATGCACACTGCTGCGCTGCGCGAACTGAAATAGCAGGATAATGGATGGTGTCACTGGGAAAATTCAGGTGGCTCTCTTTTATCGCTCCTCACCTTTTTGAGGATCACCATGCCCTCCTGGCTCTGCTCATTGGTGACAATGTCAAACACTGTGCCGCCGTCCCCAGGCACGATGCTGTACTCCACGTGGGCATTCTTCCCATCGTCCAGGTCGTGGGCGACAATCTTGCCAACGGCCGACCCGACGGCCGAGTCCTCTGGAACGCGCAGATGGAAGATACCTGCCGCACAGAGGACAACAAGCGTGGTCACACAGCAGCACCTCATGTGTGTGTGTGAGAGAGGGGGGGTCAGTCGGTCATGCAGAACAGGGCCAGATGCAAGGATGGGAGGAACAAATTAAACAGGCACAGTCGCTTGGGGAGGATGTGTTTGAGTGACTGCATATGCAGCTCAAGGGCTGGGGGCAACTCTTCTACAGTATGACTTGACTAGGCAGGGCCTCTGCTTGTTTTCTTTACAACCTCTGCAGAGACAAATATGGAATGTCATGTTTCATATTTTGTGTTTTCTAGTGATTAGTTAGAGGTTGGGCTGCGTCAATAGGTTTAATTGGGTGCAGTATTGATCTCCCCTTAAGGTTAGAAAAGACATATTAAAATATTCATCAGTGATAGTCAACTGTAATAAGTCAACAACAGTGACTTACAGTACGTGCATGTGTGGAGTGGTACCTGGCTTTCTTTACCATGATTTCCCCATAGGAAACAGATTAATTGACAGGAGTACATTTATAGAATTCAGACGGAGAGAGCTCAAGCAGCACAGAGGGTACGGTCATGCCATATAAGTCACTTTACAAATAGTGTCTGACTGCTAAAATGCAATATATGGTGTGGATTGGAAATGTAATTAAAGTCAGCACCGCATGAATTAATAATGCCAGTCTCACAGTCTTGCACGCTCTCTGAAGATCACCTACAGCAGTATCAAACAAAAGGGACTTTGAAGCAGCTATTTTTTTGCTTACTTTTCGTGAACCTTGGAGGGTTGTCATTGACGTCAGTGAGGGTGATATTTATGGTTGTGGTTCCTGCAAGTCCCCCGAGCTGGCCAGCCATGTCCTTGGCTTGGATGAGGACCTGGTAAACTTCCTTTACCTCCCGGTCCATGTTTGGCAAAGCTGTCCGGATAATCCCTACAAATAAGAAAAAGAAAAAAGATGAGACACATACTGATTTAGGAAGGGGTGGCAGGGGAGGGAGAGGAGGGGGGGCTGAAGCACAGATTAAACAACAGAGGAGAAATTGGGCCGTGGACATGAGAGGGACGCCGGAATGCCTCCTTCTATACGCCTACACCCTCATGGGCTTGCCATTTCAGAGGAAAAGGGGGGTGTCTTCTTTATTGACCCGCTCATTAATCAGGAAATGGCACCTCTATGGACATCCTCATAAAAAGCAGACCTTTGACATTCTGCTAATGGCAGGGCTGTCTCTAATAGAGGCTCCCCCAGAGGGCCCAGCTTTTGATCAGGAATAGCCAACATGATGTGAGATACCTCACTCACCCTGACGAGGTCATTTCACACAGAACCCAGCGAGCACACACTAAATCTTTGTTTATTGCCTTTGAGACCTTTTCCCTTTCAGAAGCAATAAATTATTCATTTATTACCCTTGACATTAAGCTAAGTAAACAGTGTCAGAAATCCACGCACAACCCCCCCCCCCCTTCTCTTGCATACTGACTTCTTCATGTCTTGCACCATGATTGCACCATGTCAGTTCAAACCAGCTTGTTGGCAGTTTTGTACCTGTTTTTGAGTCCACTGAGAAGTATGGCTGCCCATGGATGATGCTGTACACAATCCTGGCGCTGTGTCCGTAGGTGGGGTCGTCAGCGTCACTTGCTGTCACTTGAGTCACGTAGGTACCTGACAAAAAACAAAATACACAATAACAATCTGAATGGAGGGATGGATTCATTCACACCAACAGAGAAAGAGAAAACGTAACATTTGAATGTACCGGTGCAGTATGTCATTTCATTTAAAACAGAATGTAGGTCTCCACATTTTTGGAAGGAAACTCTTAAAATGCAAAGCTGCCGTTGTTGTTTGAAAACATCTCACGAAATTAGAATGTAAGCACCATTTTTATGGTTAAACATTTTAGCGGGTAACAGACTTGTTTTGATGATGGGATGGCATAATCTGCAGCTGCTGAATGGCAGTGTTTTGTATTTGAGACTGGATTAGAGATTAGATTTAAGGCCTCTCTCTTCTCTCGGTTGCATTAACTGTGCGGCAGTGCGGTGGGGGTATCTCGCTGGGAGGGAGCCTTGCTGGATGGGGATCCAGGCTGCAGAGACCCGCTCCCAACTTAAGCATCAAAGCACCAAGACGACCGGA
>NC_085872.1:24074501-24214501 GCF_034702125.1 Engraulis encrasicolus | reverse complement strand
CTGCTGGCAAATTCACTCTGTTCGTCTAATTCCGTGCCATTTCTTTGAAAAACAGTGACCTCTGCCATGAGACCCCCACCTACAGGTACACATTTGATATTTGATATTTTATTAGGATCCCCATTAGCTGTTAAACATATCAGCTACTCTTCCTGTATCACAAACAAGACGTCAACATACAAAACAACATATAAAACGAAGAAAAGATAGGCCTATACTTCTTTTCTTGGGGAAACACACACTAAACACATTACAGATACACAGTTGGCATCCCAAGCTACGTAGTAAACAAATGGCCTCATTCTCTTCCTCGTGACTCCCGTGTCTCACTAGTCAACGAGTTACAGAAATACTCATTAGTTAAGCATGGTGCAAAAAGTAGTTAAATAGTTCAGTATTAGGCCTATCTACTGTATTGCCATTGGACTCAGATATGCGAAGTGTCATAACCCCATCTCTCAAACATGTCAAAAGCAATTGTGAGTTCTTGATTCTTCATACTAATATCCCAATATCCCTCTTGAAATTTCCAGGTGACAAATATAAAATGTCTCACATAATAAAATGCATTATGAATAACTCGCTAAGTGAGGGTTTTGGGTCTTATTTAAGAGATGAGAAGTTTAACCCTCTATTATTACAGTAACTGTGGCTTTCACATATGCATGATATCAAGTTAACAGAATAAATGGTCAACTGGCTTGCCACAGAGCACAGTGCATCAACCACCGTGAATCAGACCACTTTAAATAATTGAACGGGCCGGCAACAAACGGAGAGCAAAGACACAATAGCAAGGAGGAATAGCAATGAGCATGTTTGGTCTCACCTTGCCGACGTACTGTGGCTCCGAACCCATGTACTCCTCCAGCACAAAGAACTGATTCCACACCCATCCCCTCTTGACCCTGTGGGCTCCAGAGTGTCCGTGCCTCCTCAGTCCTGCCGCTGAGCCTCGGTGGTGCTCCTTTCCCGTCCTGCCGTGGGAGGATGGGGAGTGGAGCGGGGCCACAAAGCCTTTATCCAAAAGACACCAGAGGAGCAGCAGCCAACAGTTCCCTGTGAGCATTGGAATATCTTTGAAGTGGGAGATTCTAGATTCTCCACTAAGTTCCAAAGAATGTCAGTTGGACCGGTGCTTTGGAGATCCCAGGCAGAGCACAGGGGATGGTCTGGAGGACATCGATGGACCAACATCCAGGGTGACTTGGATGCTATGGGGCAACTTAGGTCACCTAAAGGGACAGAAATTGAAACAGTTAAATAAAAGCACTGAACAGATGGTCATCATTGACTCATTTTCACAGTGAATATAAACAAATGCATAGTTTTTTCTCTAGTTACCATTTGATAGTGACAAAAAGCCTATCCATGAATTGTAGCTTAATTATCTTTTACTGCTCTGGTTTTAAACCATACTTCAGGGCATAGGCCTAAATGGAAAACGTTGCCAATGTATGGAGCAGCCACATAGGGATAGACTAGAGGAAGAGACATAGGGCATGATTAAGAGGGCACACATGGTATGATGAAAAGGTTTACAGGGGTACGGAAGGACAAAAATGTTGGGAAACACTTTTACTGCACTGTCACAATTATTAAGTTTGTCCATACACTTTTGACAATCATTATTACATTCATCTGACATTATTGCAGTGCTATAACCATGCATTGATTTGTTTATAATGCTTTGTTGGATATCTGGGTTCATAGGGAGTGTGTCATCATATCCTATTTTCACTGCGTGCTAACATTCTGTTTTCTGGGAACTCATCCTGCTATAATCGAATGTGAAGTATGTTCCGGATCATTGTGCAAAGAATGGGAGGCAGAACCAAATTGGGCCTCCTGAGCACATAGAGCTCACTCTGTCAAGTTTTTGGAGAAAACGGCTCAGTTAAGCGATGATACATCAAATTGAGAAATCCAGAGGAAGCGCTAGTGAAACATTGCATCTTCCCCAGACAGGACGGTTGTTTTGTTCTGACGGGTAGTTTATTGTGAATTATTCATTTTTCAGAGAGAAAACGGGTGATTATATAAAAATATGTAAAATATATGCAATGATACACAGGTCATCGGTAATAAGAGTGTCTACCTAAGCCATTTTATTGCTGACAGAGAGGGCTGATTAGCCATTCTCAACTGGCCTCCTGTGACATCACGTCAAGACATTTTCTGCAAGAATGATCTGCTGTAATTTGTGTTGAGAAATGCCTCGCTCTTGCAAAGTTGATGTAACTCGATTACATTGTTATCCATTCATTGTAAGCTTCTAAGCCTACGTACTTGTTAGTCTAAGAGTTAGCCAATGACGAATGAAAGGAAATAGTTATTCTCACCAAGGGGTATGCTGTGTTTTTTTTAATTTGCGTACATTTCTTAAATTCATTTTTTGCTTACATTCCCGTGGCCATATTATGATTACAGTAAACATACAGCTGATCCTCCACTGCCCTTGGAATCAGTCTTATACACACATAAATACCAGAAAAATCTGCTTAAAAATGATCCCAAGTGAATTGAATTTTTTGCATTAGTGATATGCTAATTGCATGACCACCAGCAACCTCACACACTGTAGCAGTGACATAAAAAAAGGACAGTGTCCTGGGACACTCATGCAGCTCTTCAAATATATCATTGTTTGTCGTATTTGGCACATGACCATGCACTCCATCTCTTGCCAGCATGTGCATGAAAACCCTCAGCGCTATTCCTGGCGGTGGGCACGACACGCGCCAGGCACACTCTCCAGCTACTGTAAGACCCACAGGAGGAATCACACTAGTATAGAAGACAATGCAGATATGGGCTTTGGGGGAGAAGGAAAACCACCAAGGCAATGCAAAGCAAAGTAAAGCAACTCAAAGTGCATCCTCCATGTTGGAAACATTGACTGCAGCATGGTTGCTTGCTCGGATTCCACCAACACACCAAATTGTGATATTATTCACAAGAAGAAGAAGAAGAAAAAAACTGACCAAAAACTTGAGCTGTTTCATCTATCTGGGTCAGTGATTTGAGCTACAATTCTGTCAGCTAATCCTTTGTACTTTGGTTATTAGCTATGATCAACCACAGCATAATCTGCCTCAGAACGTCACTGCTTGTTTAGGTCCCACTGATGTGCGCTGAATGCCTTCAGTGAGAAGAAGAAAAAAAATCAACAGAAGGAAACAGCAAATTTACACACAGAGAGCCATTTGATTGGGCCCGTTATTTATTTAGAGGGGTGTGTGTGGGTGTGGAACCCAAGCAGATCATTAATGAACAGGCAAACGCTGCAGGCTACTGCGTGCCCATTCTGACGGGTGAACGTGATGAAGATGGAATAACTCCATCGCTGAATAAACACATAACATATCAGCAGTGTCATCTGGCTGAGTCATTGAACTCTCGCTGTCAGGTTGAGTTTAGAGCGAAGCGCGCTCATACATAGTCTGACCACTCAAAACAAAGAATAAACTTCAGAAAAGATAGCGCAAAACCAGAGCATACAAACGGAATAGCCTCTTTAAACAAGAGTCTGCTCGAGATGTGTCAAAACAGCCTTGGTGAGTTTACTTTGGGGCCGAACACACTGTGACTAAATGCTACTCAAAGCTTTCTTTTTGGGAGAATTAAAGCTGAGAAGGCAAGTAATCATATAATTAAATCTGGAAACCGTTCAGTTACATATTGCAAAAAGCACTACATCTATGATTAAAGTAAATTCCAATTACTTAGGATGGAAGAAGTCTATTGAGCATGCTGTGTGATTCAGTCTCAATTAAGTTTAGACATGGCCATTAATAGGCAGCCTACAAGTACTCAATCAAGGGCCTTTGTCCCCTGACATTTCAAGATCAGACCGAGCACTGCCCATATTTGAAGCTAAGCTTGGTGTCTCAAACAGTATGTTAGGGAGACATTGCCATCCATAATAACCACAGTTTCCTGTCTGTATGCAATACACTGATTAGGCGCTGGAGAGCAGGGCTAAAGAACTCTTGATAATGTGTATTTACAACAAAGCATGTCCATTTCATGCATGGGTAAGCTAGGCATGTACACACATATTGTCTCCCCCACGTGGTCTGTGTATACGTACAGTATGTCTGAGGCTATCACGCCTCACTGAGCAGTTCCAAGAAACTTTCCTTTGGTCATAGATGATTGCTTGTTCGTTTGATATTTTCTGGATAGTTCTCTAGTTGCCATGAAACTGAAACGATAATCTCAGTAACAAGCTTTTCAAATCCACTCTCACCCACACGACTATGAAATGAAGCGTGAGTTCATTTAACAGGAGGATACGTTGCCACATTCTATCTTGTGGTTGGCTTTCTAATGCTGAGTTCCATGCACAACAGCAAACCAGATTACACTTTTTCCTTTGCAAAGGAGGTGGTGGGTGTGTGTGAACATGCCTTAGGCCGACTCGAGAGAGTGTGTCAGGTTTCTCACACATAACAGTCCACGACACAACACAGCATTCCGATAGATGGGTGCTTGCCCCCTCGCGCTTCATTGGTCTTTCTTGTACTTGGATGAGCAGAGGGATCTGGAGAGGAGGGCTGTACAGCACGCTGTATGGAGGCATCACTTTGTACAGACAAAGGTAGTGTGCTGCCAGATTGTGTCAAAAAGAGACACATATACCGTACATATATTATATACACATTCAGGGGTGCTGACTGGGGGGGGGGCAGTTGTCCCGGGCCCAGGGAGAGAGGGGGCCCAATATTGAGTCCTCATTACATTGTATCTATTGGACTGGGGGGCCCCTTTCAGATGAATTTGTCCTGGGCCCGGCCACAGCTGTCAGCGGCCCTGTACACATTGCCGCTCTCCATATCTTGGTACGGCACATACAGTAAGAAACACATTCGTGCCAGAAGGCCTTGGCAGAGTAGCTCAATACAAGTGTCACACATCGAAGACATTGGTGTCATTACGCCTGGAATCCTGGTTGGCATCCATTTTCACAAGAATGTAATTATTTACACAATTAGGATGTGTTCAGTCTACGGGGATAGGTTCCACAAAACATGGACTCTGACTTTTTCCATTTGGAGTTAGGCTGGCCTACATTACTTATGATTTCTTGCACGACATTAACACATGAACACATCCATACTATGTATTTATATCAAATTAATGTGGTGTGATTTTTACATGCCGCCTCTTCGGAAAAAAAAAACGCAATTTGCCTTAGCAATAAATAAATAAATAAATAAATAATAAATGAAAACCACTCTGATATAGTTTGTCCTTTCTTGGAGTGGGTATACCAATGAAAGTAAACTCAGTTGTGGCTTTATGTGAGAGGTAGACTATGTAATCTGGGATGGCATCTGCCAAAAAAATATCTGAAAATGTGGAAACAGAGGTGACCCAAACGGTTGTACAGCATGCAACTGACATGTGACTCACCGTGCAAACACTGGAAATCTGAAAGCAGCAAGGCAGGTGTCAGGTGCTTAATTTTGTTTGCACAAATTACTATTCTGCAGAAAGCCCAAGATGACGTTTAAGGACCTGTTGTGCCTTTGTCTCCTTCTAATTCCTAATTTGTCTAATTAGTTTAATTTGTCAGTCTCAAGGACAAGCACATTTATTAGCATGAAATGCATTAAGAACTATCGAAATTATTCCCCAAACCCCTGTTGAAAGCTGAAGCAACATTTGTGCAACAAGAACAGAAAGAGTAAAAAGGTTGTTGATGAGCTTTATGATAGATTTCTTATTTTGTTTTAATCATACACAATTACTATTACCAATTCAATTGGCTGTTTACAAAGCACAAGCACAGAAGGAGTATTTACCCTGTTGCCATAGAAATCACATACAATTCAATGGAACAAAGACGCAGAGGTTCCAAAATAATGATAATAAAAAATACAAACTAGTAAGTCTGCAGTGTATACTCTGCATGACCCTGAAGGGGATATTCATTTAAACTATCTCCTACTCTACATAATGGGAACTCATGCTGAGGAAGACTTGTATCTCTTATGAATTCATTTGAATGTCATGGGCACTCAGTGTGTAGGGTTTCTTTTCAAAAAGTATAATGAAGAGAGTTGTAAAAATGGACCTCGACAGATGCTTCTTTGGAACAAAAACAAACTATTAACATCATGACCGTTTAAGCCTTTCATTTGGAAAAACAAAATAAGCCCAAAACTAACGTCTGTCACTGTGATGATTTGTTCTCAACTCAATATGATAATTGTCAAACATCATCAGTTTAGCTTACAGTGGTGTGGCATAGGTACTCCCAGCCATATGGTAGGCAGGCAGTAATGCTTCTAGCTCAAAATAACTGCAATTGTGGTGAGATAGCTGTGATGGTGGCAGGGATGGTGTTGGGTGTTATAAAGTGAAAACCTTTAATGCTATTCACTGTTTGCTTTCAGCTATGACATATTGTGTGTTCTCATTCCATTTTTGTACAGAAATGGCAACTGTGTATCTCAGCTTGTGTCTATATATCAACTCGAAAGGCCGTATGAAACACGGCACAGTAATGATGCAATTTACTAACAAATATTAAGAAAGACACTAATCTAAAGGACAAGGGGAAGCATCGGCAAAACAAAGGATCTTTCAGGCCAAGTCTTCTCTAGAAGGCTGATGTGAACAAACTGACTGATGAAACCCTCAGCAAACTTTTTGTCTAAATAAATAAATAAATAAATAAATACGAATAAATAATACCATCAAACTGACAAGCTGTCAGCATGTTTTAACAAAAGCCTGAGTTTCAAACAATTCCCTTGACCAGTTACTCATGAGACATCTTTACAAAGACTTGAAAAAGACCTGTAATCTTAGTGAAATGGAACAGCGATGAGTCAACCCCTCAGTCGAAGGGTATGTAGCACAACACCCCATTGACCATACAAACACACACACAAAATGCCCCAGCATTTCTTCATAGGCTACTTTGTATTGCTGCTGCAGGACACCTTATTGAATCTTCCATTCACAGAACCTTGCCGCCCCACCAGCTAAAGCCCATAGGAATAGTATTGTCATTACTGTGTGCAAGACACAGCACTGAGCACAGTGAGCAGCATACAGCCCCAGCTTCAAGGCTTCACCCATAAGAGCTTGTGTGTCCGTTTCAACCAAATGCACCATAGGAATCAATATGAGCCAATGTTCCGCAGACAGCTGTCATTGTAATACCATGTGCTATGACGAATTAAAAAAAAATTGAGAACAATATGTCATAGTTATGGGGCATGAGGGACACCTCTTGCATTAACAGAATGGAAACACACACACACACAGGCACGCGCGCGCGCACACACACACACACACACACACACACACACACACACACACACACACACACACACACACACACACACACACACACACACACACACACACACACACACACACACACACACACACACACACACACACACGCACCCATGCACACAAGCGCCCACATCCACACCAACACTTTATTGCACTGAAGCAATCTTGTTTGCCTGAGAAATGTGGAGCTACACACAGACGGTAAGCCATTTGTTTTGCCAAGATGTGTCAAGTGACCTTAACCAGAAGATTAATTCACATTCGATAGGTCTAGTGCTGGCTGAGGACAGATTTACACACAATTAGTGATTAATGGGTCTTCTTTCACCTGTTGTCCCTTGTGTCAGAAATACCGTACAAGGACATGATAGCTGCTATACTCTCTACACTAAAATCATATCTAAATATTTTCTTGCATCTGCTGTTTACAAACTAATGCATTAAAAAAAGATGACACTTTTCCACTTTAGATTACCCAATGAAACCATCCCCGTAACTAATCGAAAGGCATGTTATTTTGCACTGCCGACCATGTCTTTGTCACTTGGGTATAGTATCATTTGGAGGGAAATGATGTGTAAAACGTGTTGGTTTAATTGAGTCTAAACATGTATCCCGTTATGGATCCAATCTTATCTTGTCAATTGATGAGAATTTTACAGCAGGGGTCACAGTGATAACAGTTTCTACAATACTTTTGAAATATCTGACATGAAGTTGTAATTGTTTTCTTTTCTTTCTTGATTTCATATGACTCCTACTCATTGCTTGTTCATTACTGCAGCACAAAAAGAGCAAGCAATTCACTGTCTCGCTACCGTATGCTGCCACAACATTTTCAGTATACATTTCCATTAAACTTCGACTTTTTTCGCACACCTCAGCTGGCAGGTGCTTCGGAGATGGCCCATGGGTCACTCAGCAACAACTTAAACAAAACTCCCGCACACTGACCATTTCGCTGTTCTTTCTTTAATAACGACGTTTCGGTACTAGTACAGTATACATTTCCCCCATAGCATGCGCCTTTACAATGTGATTTACAGTATTTACCCTGCTGAACTACAACAGGGTGGTTTGTGGGTCACCAGTTTACAGGTAGCAGCTGGCCATGGAGAGGATCTGACCTGATTTGACCAATCAGGGTTAACCTCTTCCAATAAGATCAGCTCCGTGCCGACCTGCAGCGCTGAGACCCGTTTAACCAGGTAAACTCACATGGCCTCGGGCCCGGCCGGGGGATGTTGCACTAAGAAGTTGGAAGCAGTTTCAGTGTAGATTGTGCAGCCATTAGGAGAAAGGGAAAGGGTTTGTTGCACTAAGTTGCTGGAAACAGTTTCAATATACAGCATGTGCATCCGTTAGGAGTTAAGATGATGAAGTTGTCAAGGTATTCTATTTGCACACCATCAATAACCCTTTAGTAGCAGTGGATGACAAGGTAAATGCATTGTTCTGAAGCGAAGCATTGAAGCATTTTGCATCAGTCACTCATTCTGCTGCTGAATAGGGGTGGTGTATATGAAGTACTTCTTAAATAATTTTCAGCTTTAATTTGACAGATCTCTTTTGATGTTTTGTTTTTTTATTTCTTTTTAAAATGGGTTTCTGATACTGCTGACTGAGAATGGTTGACTCGGGACACGAGTATTCATGTGTCTAGTATGAACATTGACATTTAGCTTTGACAACTGCCTAAAATAAGCACAAAAGGACATTGCACAGCTACAGTATCACACAGCAACAGATCACAGACATGCCCCATCCATTAGACATACATAATCTCAGCATCTGTTTGTGTGTGTGTGTGTGTTTTAGAAACGGCATCTGTTTTTGTTTTTTAACATGCATGCAAAAAACCTTATGCAACACCTCCATCTGTGGCGACAAACCATGACACGTCTCAAACTACCTTTCCTTTTCACACCAGCTCAGCTCCCCTCCCGTCCCCTTGGCAAGCTAACTGACAGCTGCTCCTCCTGGCTGGCTGCATGCCCGTGACACCTATCAGTACAGCTCCTGAAACTAGCCAACTCAGGCAGGGTTGCCAGATGAGGCTGATGATTTCCAGCCCAAAAAATGCTCAAAACCCGCCTAGGAGCACAAAATCCCACCCAATTGTATTGATTTCTATGGCAAAAATTGGGCGGGTTTTTCTGATAAATGCCATTTTTTCCCGCACACGGCCATCCTAAGCAGCCCAATTGGGCGGGAACCAGCCCAATCTGGCAACACTGAACTCAGGCAGTGCAGGAGGCTTCACTGCCACACTATTTGAAGAGATCCATTAGATGGCAGGTGGAGGGATGGGGATGGAGGAGGGGGTGGTGTGTGTGTGTGTGTGTGTGTGTGGGGGGGGGGGGTTGGTTGGTGGTGTTGAGGGAGTTGGGGGGTTGTTGGGGGGTTGTGGCTGCTTTTTCGGGGGTTGGCTGAGGCGACAGGGGGGAGTGGGTAATAGGCTTTACAGATTAGGCATGTATAACAAGACAATGGACAAGCTGCGATTCAAATGAATTCGTATGCTGAGAGTGTGTACTTTGGAAGAGAGTCACGGCACACTTTGAGAACGAAACAATTGGCTTGCTGCTGGCGAGTGTTCTTGGAAGTTCAGTGACCCCTAGTGTCGGTGTTGCTGTGAGTGTTCATCAAAAAAGACGAAACCATAAATCTGTGAGCTACGCTGAGGGGGTTTTAAAAAACACCACTCTGCAGAATCCAAAATGTTCCTCAATATTGCACAACCTCCCCCTTGTGAACCCATGGTTTTGCTGCAGACAAAAAAATACACCTGGGTTTCAAAATGTGTTACTGTTATTGATGTACCTTTAGTCTCTACGAGTAGTTCAGGCTCCCTTTAGTTTTAGACATTATATATATATAAAAAAAACATTTGTCCAAATTATAATTAGTCACATGTTCATTCTTAATATGCTTCTGTCTCAATATGCAATATGTAACAGTAAAAAGATATCTGAATAAAAAAAAGGTCTTACCTGTGTCCAGCAGAATCTGTTGACTTCCAATACACAACCAAATACTTAGTGTCTCCTGTGATGAAAATTGTCCATCCGGCAAACATTACCCACTGTGCACCAGCATCGCTTTCACATACTCCACTGTTTAAAATTCATCTTCTTTCGCACTTTAACTCAGTTCCTCTCCTTCTTGCCGACTCTTCCTCTCTCCCTCGCACTCTCGTGCACTCATGCAATCTCACTCACATCCACTCATCAGAGCAGCGAGTACACGCTCTCTGTGCGTACAGAGAGGGGCTGTCTTAGTCTCCGCTCTCCGCTCTTCACTCTCTCTCTCTCTCTCTCTCTCTCTCTCTCTGTGTTTGCCTGTGATAGCCTGTGATGGCGACTGGCTGCTGGGTTGCTGGGGCTGTTAGCACTCCTGTGCGCTCCGACTCCTCACTGCTGCAGGGATGGTGAAGCTAAGGGGTGGGTGTCAGTGCCTGCCTGCCTGCCTGCCTGCCTGCCTGCCTGCCTGCCTGCCTGCCTGCTGATGGGTCCCTGGGGACATGGGATCTTCCCTTCTTTCAATCCCTGGATTAACACACACAGGATCCACCCCTTCCCCATATACCGTACGCTGCATGCGTTTCTTTTCCCCTCCTCTATTTTTTTTGTTATGTTTTACCCATGAGAGTTTGAACTCTTTTCATGGGGAAAAAAGAAGCTTCCAGTGATATTTGTACTATGCAAATGATGTGTATCTTGTGTGTTACAGCTACACGGATGACAAGCACAGGTGGCATAGTATAAGCCATGTAGTGATAGAGGCGCTTATGATGTGACGAATTCCTCCTGCTGACCTGTTCCACCGTGTTTTCTCTGATAGGATCTGTGGCATTTCACAGCACAGGTAGTTTCCCAATATTTACATACACGTACATATTACATAACAAGTGGGATTTTTCAAAAGGCGTTTTTTTTCCAATTCTATCTACATTAGGAACTCAGGTGTTAGTTCTTTGCCAGGTTTTTTTTTTTGGTAATGTCAGTCCATCTTTTGTTTTCAGAAAGCAATTAACTTTCCCACTATCAATTTTTTCCAACACATAGCAGTTTTTCCATTTCCCCCCCCCCTTTTTTAAATTCTTCTCTAAACACAACTTTGTTAACCCCTTAGTGCAGCACCTACGTTATACTGTCACCAAAATTGTAATGTCTATCTATGTCTTAATCTGTTACTTAAGGCTCTCGGCAGTGTCATAGCAATGTTGTTATGATGTAGTTAAGTATTTTCAGCAAATAGTGAATAGGCCCGCCGGCGACCCCATCTGCATTAAGAGGCTACAGAATGCCCTGATGATATAACCAGGCAAATTTGTAAGGCAACACGAGGTAATGGGCGAATGTGGAGATGCCAAGCAAAGACAAGATACAGTCACGACATATTGTGGTGGTGTGCATATCGTATGACTGCTTGTCCAGATGGCGGTCTCGTCTGTCTCAAACCTTGAGCTGGTGTGGGGGTGGTCAGGTGGGTGTGAGGACTTAACTGGGCCTGCATAGCCCCATAATGCGCGCCGCACCATCTGAGGCACGCTGCAATCGTCATTGAAAGGTTAATTAGGCCTACCATAGTACTACTCCACTATGACATAACACAGGGCCTTTAGCAATGCACTGATTCGGTCATTGCCAATGCCAATCTGGTATCAGCAAATGTATAGCGCTGTGTTTTAACGGGTTCATCTCCAATTTCAAAAAGTTCACCCAAGAAAGTGTTTTCCAGAGTAGATTACTGAACTAAACAGTGGTGCACATGCTCCCATTTTCATTTTCTTTCTTCTTTTTTTTTTTTTTACTTTACAGTCAAGTAACATCTTCTCCCTCAGATGGAATCACCCAAAACCAACAACTACAGTTTCTGAAGGGGTGAGGTGACTGGATTAGTGGATATTGTGTGTGACAGTTGAGTGGGATTTTCAGCTTGCCGTGCCGTGCCTAATGGAGTAAGTACGCTCTGGATATCCAATACAATTTAGCGGATCACAGAGCCGGCTGCAACTGTTGCCTGTTGTGTGATATGCCACGCTAGAGCCTCGCTGGACCATTGCTCTTCCTGCAGCTTGAAAAAAAACACCACTCTCTGGGACGCAACGTGTTTCGCCGCACAACTCTCTGCAGAACCACGTGAAAAGCAGTGAATCCGCACGTTTAACATCCCCCTACCACTGTGTGAGCTCTTGTTCCGTGCTAATCTCGTTTTTTTCAACCTTAACCTTAAATGCGCCACCCTAATTCAATTGTGGTGGCAAGGCATTGGCTAATGCTTACCAATCCAACCAACCTCGGAGCAGATGGCACGATGCGCCCTAGCCGGCCGCTCACAGACACACCCCCATCGCCACCCCTACACGCACACACACACACACACACACACACACACACACACACACACACACACACACACACACACACACACACACACACACACACACACACACACACACACAGAAACACAGATACACAAACTGGACACACACGATACACAAACTGGACACACACACACACACACACACACACACACACACACACACACACACACACACACACACACACACACACACACACACACACACACACACACACACACACACATGCAGATACACAAACTAGACACACACACACACACACACACACACACACACACACACACACACACACACACACACACACACACACACACACACACACACACACACACACACACACACACACGGACAGAAACACCCCACCCTCTCAGAGCAACACTGAGTGTTAATCCCTGCTGCACATGGTGGTCTGCACGAGAGTGTGCTCTGCTCTGCTCCGCTCTGTACTAGAGGCTGTACTAGAGGTAGGGATGCACCGATACACATTTTTCACTTCCGATCCGATCCCGATATCTAAATTTGGATATCTGCCGATACCGATACTACTCCGATCCTATACCAAAACCACATGCATGGGTTTCAACTTGAGGTAGGCCCAAGTAGACTTTTTGATCAGAAAAGGAAGTCAGAAGAATAGGAAACCAATTAATAAGTAAAAAAGTAACAAGTAAAAAAGTAACAATCTCATCCTGAAAACTAATATGCAAGTGAAATTAACATTACACCTGGCTCAATGTCTGTATCAGGAAAATTCCGATACTTTCGGGAAAATTCTGATCCGATCCGATCCGATCTCTGAATTATGTTGATATCTGAACCCATACCGATACACCGATACCGATATCCCATCCCTAACTAGAGGTACTGTTGGAGGCGAGGCAGGGCGGTGTGCAGCTGTTCAGCTCGTACAGCACTACATAATAACTATGAGGACCTCCGAGTGTACTGTACACCGCCAGTGTTGCCAGATGTGTCTGATCAAATGTGTCCCGCCCAAAAGGTTCTCAGGAACCGCCGAAACGTGCTAAATTCCGCCCAATTTCAAAAAATTACTTTGATTTCGATGGGCATAAAACGGCAGGGAAAACCCCCCCGCCAAATGGCCAATTTTTCCCATTTTGACCCGCAGACGGCCCAGTGGTGTAGTCTACGTAGAACGTGGGTATATGGAGTATACCCACTTCTAAATTTCAGGGATTTCAGTATACCCACTTAAAATAGATTGATCCATTGATTTGAATGGCACAAATATATACAGTATACCCACTTCAAAAAATGCTCAAATATACAGTATACCCACCATAAAAAAGTAGACTACACCACTGAGACGGCCTTCCCAAGTTGCCCAATTGGGCGGGTAACCGCCAAATCTGGCAACACTGTACACCACTGTGGACATACTGTAGTAGCACAATAGATTGCCTGTAAATGCTTATGTAACTGTAAAGTGTCTGAAATGCACAACTTTTAACTTTCCTTTACAGAGCTTGCAATCAATACCAAAATCACACATGCATGTATGCACAGTCACACACACACGTGCACCCATGCATGCACATGCAAACAGTAACACACACGCATGCACGCACGCACGCACGCACGGACGCATGCACGCACGCACACACACATGACACTAACCAAGAACACATCCCATATTCTAAATGTCAGTAGGGAACTTTTGTGTCCCCTGTGTGTGCGCACACACACACACACACACACACACACACACACACACACACACACACACACACACACACACACACACACACACACACACACACACACACACACACACACACACACACACACACACACACACACACACACACACACACACACACAGAGATATCTCATTCAGTAGTGTGTGTCCTACTGCCATGCATATTGGCATACAGTTCATTGTGGTACAACCTTGACATGTGTAATCCTCTTTTCCCATCAGGCCTTGATGCACAGCGATGTGCCCATATGCATGGATGTACATACGTATTATATACACCAAGTATAGAGCCATATGGAAAATCTGCATCAGTGGCAGTGAGGGGAGTCCATTTCGAAGAAATGATAGAAAAATGTGCCATATGCTAAAAGTTCAGCAAGGACATGACGCAATCATGTCTTAAACTTCGACATTCCATTTCATGTTGTCATAATCATTGGTTCTGAGTGATACCTAATTAAAAGAAAGGATCGGCTTGCAGTAAAGGACAATGTGTGTGCATTGCATATTTACCATACGTGAGCCTGAATGCTTCTCGTCATCAAAAAGGTAAAAAAAAAAACCAAAAAATACAGGAGGAATGTGGACAGTTGCAAATCAGGGCTTGACACTGGCACCAGCCAACCAGCCAAATGCTGGTAAAACTTGGCTGTGGCTAGTAATACTTTCAGTGTCACTAGCCAATTTGGCTGGCAGCTTATTCCTTGGTATGACAAATCATCATAGCCTATATTCTGTTGTTTGCCCCTTGTGTATCAATTGTTTATTGTGAGTTCAAGAAAAAGCTCAGTAACTCAGTTTAGTTTCTATTTGATATATACTTCCATGTAGAAAGCTATACACTCATCTTGCTTTAGTACCTCATCTTCTGAGGTCAGACACCATCATGATACAGGAAAAAAACAGAATCTGTGGCTAGTGGAATAGCTGAATGGCTAGTGACTCAGGAAAACCAGTAGCCACAGTGGCCGGTGGGTGAAAAAAGTTAATGTCAAGCCCTGTTGCAAATGTATTGGATTCCATTGGCGTCACATAAGTACGTATGAATATGAAGCTGAAATTGGATGGTAAGGTAATATAAGGGGGCGTCTGTCAACACCAGAGCAAAAGAGGTCTCATTCTTCAGAGGCTTTTATATGCATGAATGAGATGACTGGCGATCCCTCCCTGCTAAAGCTGGGGGGATTCATTCTCCTGAGATATTGAGCTGATGCTGATCCAGGTCTATTGTTCTACATATGGTACAAGGTGCCAACACCTTCTCTCGCCACCCCACACCAGAGGGGAGCTGCTGAAGTGGTCTATGCAAGGCAAGAGGATTTTGCCTGACCTCATTTCGGACCATAACAAGCCAACACTTGGCTTACTGGATGGGATCTGAGGTTGAAATCCCCCCAGGGTGATTTGTCCGGAGAGCCGGGTGTAATATCAGCTCTGGAAAGATTTTTTTTTCAGAATTATGAGGATCAAATGTGTTCTTCTACATGTGGTTGCTGTTATCTCTGTGAATGTCGTAACCCAACAGTAGTAGAACATCGGCAGATTAAGATCATCACGTAAAGACAGCTTAGCTCTCACAACCAAGTGTGGCATATAGGCCTAACTGCTCTTTTTTTGGTTCAGTGCCAAGAGTGGAAAGTTTTGTTGGAAAAAAGTTCTCTGTTAAGCACAAAGACCAAACTGCATTTTAAATTAAAATTCAAATGTAAAAAGTAATTTGCTCATAGCTATAAGCTTATCTCGATATACACCACGCCACCACAAAAAGTACTTTCTAAACCTTGTTTTTTGGAGAGGTGATTTAATGACTGTGTCTGTGACTCTAGCCGGAAAAATACCCAGGGTTAAAAATATTGTTTCTTTGAATCCACTTAAAGGGACACTGTGTGAGATTTTTAGTTGTTTATTTCCAGAACCCATGCTGCCCATTCACTAATGTTACATTTTTTATGAATACTTGCCACCAGCAACAAAAGTATTCATTATGACTGGAAAAATTGCACTTTTCATACACGAAAAGAGGGATCTTCTCCATGGTCTGCCATTTTGAATTTCCAAAAATAGCCATTTTTTGCTGCAAAAATGACTGTACTTGGACCAAACTAGAAAATGTTTGTTTATTACTTAGTAAACTTTCATGTAAAGATCAGATTTGGCAGTAGGCAGCCCAGTTTCAATGAGTAGCATCCTTGCAGTACCTTTTTTGACCATTTCCTGCACAGTGTCCCTTTAAATAAATAAACACCCGCTCCATATAAAATGGTTACATGACTGGTAGTGTGATTTGTCATTTGCTCGACACTGGAAATCTAATGTCTGATAAGTGCATGAGATGGATGGATTTTCCACAGCAGCCAGCCCTTTGACTGTCGGGGTAGTCTGGCCAAACAGTAACGAAAAAAAAAAAGGTTCATCCTTTGGTCAACCGAGAAAGCACTCTCTCTCTGTTACTGACCTTAGGATTACAGAAAGCTATGAAACATCAGTTATGTATACTGGGGATGGCACAAGGTCTGCTTTATGTCTATGCTGCGATGGCCATCTGCACCCTGTCCGACGACGATGAAAGTGTTTGATCAGCAGAGCTGGCTGGTGGGGGCTCGCTTGCTTTGCTGTGAGTAAACATACACAGCTGCAATCATGGCCTGTGTCACTGCTTCCCAACTCTCACCTGTCAACAATCTCATTGTGTACTACATTTAAGGGGAATCAAGCTGGGGCTGAAGCACAGGGGGGAAAAAAACATGGCATGCTCAACCCCCTCTCTAATCTTCAGCACCATCACATGCATGTAATCAGTGACATTGCATAAATGCTTGGCAACAACGGTGCCAAGAAAAAAAAAACAAATCTTAGCTGTGATATGATCTCACACAGTTTCAATTGCACTGTCGAGTGCAAAAGGTTTCGGTATTTTAATTCTCATTAAATCTGCATTAACGGCTTCAAAGAGGTATCAAGATGGGTGCAGAGTCCACGAACCACCACTACCAACCACCAGGAGTGCCGACATGGGGGGACAAAGGGGACAGTTGTCATGGGCCCTGGGAGAGAGGGGGCCCAGAATTGAGTCCTCATTACATTATATCTATTGGGCTAAGGGGCCCTTTCAGATGACTTTGTCCTGGACCCATCCAAAGCGGTCAGCGGCCCTGCTACCAACCACCAACCACCAGCATTCCTGCACCACGCTGGTGGAAAAAGCTAATTAGCTTTCCACTCAGCCACTTAACAGTTAACGTCATTAGTAGGGAGTGGATGACCTGAGGCCAGGCGCGCTAATGAAGAATGTCTTCAGGTTACTACACACATCTATCAAGGGATGTTCTTCCGGCCAAGGTCTTCCGCACAGGTTCAAGGACCAGCCGAGGAAACCAACCAGCTCTGTAGCAGTCCTGTGTGTGGTTCAGCATGTCAAAACGGCCAAGGCGAGACAGGTTGACGCTCTTCACCCATGAAAGGTTGTGCAGTCAGTGCCGTTCATCACAAATCAAGGGTGGCAAATTACGGTGAACCGGTTGTGTTTCAAACACAGGGTAGAGTAGCGTATCCAAGTGCACTTTATCCTGATGGCTTAGCATAAATTAAAAAAATATATATCCCCCGTTTTCGTAGACTGCCTATAATGCCTAGATGACCCTAATGTGTGAGCACACTGACACTCACTCCCCTGCAGCACTTTTTTGAGTCATGGTCAATGTTGCAGCCAGCCATAAGATTCCTGGGTGAAACTCACCAGCACTACCCATTAAACTCTACACTAAATAGGCTACTATAAATGCCTTTACATGGCCATAGTGATTATGGTAATAAATCTAAATGAAAACGAAGATCCAGAACACTTTGCTCCATGGTTTTATTCAGTGAAGTGACACTTTGGGCCGTCTGCCCTTCTTCAAAGCAGACAGCTGAAACGCCTCTTCATTGAATAAAATCATAAAGCAGGGTGTGCGGCGCGGCATCTTCATTTTCATTGATGTTTTGAACTACACCAGCAGTGGCCACATCCAGCACCTCAACAAAGACTTGGTGTACGGTGTGATGCTTTTTCTTTTTCTATGATAATAAATTTACCAACATGAATAGAGGGTGTAAATTACAGCACCTGGCACTTGTCATGCCAATGTACACACGGATTGGATTCCTTCTAAGTCATCACGGAGACTTGTGGTGCTGCATCTCTATCATCCTGAAGTCAGTGTTGCCAGATTGGGCTACTTGGGATGGCCGTAAGCAGGTAAAAACAGGGGAAAAAAATGGCCGTTTGGAGTTTTTTTCTGCCGTTTTGTGCCCATAGAAGTCAATGCAATTTGCTGAAATTGGGTGGAATTTAGCGCATTTTGGAAGTTTTTGAGAACTTTTTGGGCAGGATTTGACACATTTGGCAACACTGGCTGCAGTACATGGTTCAGCTGTGGGAGAACCTGGGGACGGGGTATAGTCATCTCCTCTGAATAGACAAGTCGGTGTGTAAAGGTTTTTTGATGTTTCTCTATTAATTTGCAGGCAGCGCTCGCTAGCACCCAGGACAGAGTGCATCTTTGTGTTTAGTCAGGATATGATAATTGCGCGTTGGGAAAAGGGGCCAAGCCTAAAGCATACAGATGGCAACAGTACTGGCACTGATGATCAATGTATGGCATAGAGGTCACTTCATCGAGGATCACTAAAGTGGTTTTAATATTCTAATGAAACTCAAAAGGGCATTGCGAATAGTCTGTCCTGGCATACTAAGTGGAACCGTCTGTCAGGACCTGTCCTCACTAATCACCATGACTGATGAGAAACACTTCAATCCGGGTAGTATCATATGCAACACTTTACTTCAAACCCATTATTGATTAAACACATTCATATAAGTATATAAAGTGCTCCGGTTGCACCATAGAGGCTAAAATAAGTGGAAATTGCTGTGTTTATAATGTACTGTGATTATCATTATGAAAGCTAGAGACAGTCATAAGACTGAATTGTGTGTACGGCTGCATAAACAGCATTATTTAAAAGCACAATGTATTATGGGTTTAAGCAAAGTGTTAGTGCTTAACCTATTGTCTGTCATGCACAAAACCTTCTAATCCACCCACATCAGAAATATGTATGAAACGCTGCATTGGTAGGCTATGTAATGGTTCTAAGAATGTTCTGTCTGCCATGATTCTCAGAATGCAGGAAGTGGCATGGAAAATACTTACTGTGACTCACGGATGGATGGCACTGGCAACTAGATTCCGCCCTGATGTCACCATTAGGAATCATGTTGGGAATCTACAATGAAAATGCTAATGTGTCTCCTATCCTCAGTAACATCTCGAAGGCGTCGTGCTCTCCGTAACAACACACAGCCATAGGTCTTCAGAGACCGCAGGCCCGGCCCTCTGATCTCAACACTGTCTCCTCATTCTTCTTCTGTTAACATAATTCATCAGGGCACAGTGGCGGTGGGGAGCCATCAGGTACAGTATAAAGTTGCCAGGGTCCTTCGGTGAGCTGAGGCGGTGAGGATGAAGATAAGATTAAGATTCAGTTGGCACTACTATTTGTTTCCGTCGGAGGCGTACCCTGCACTTATAGGATTTCATCACCATGAAACGGGGCCTTTACAACGTATAATGTGTATAATAATGGATGTGTTGCGGTGTCCTCGAGAAGGTCAGGAACTAATCGCTCCACTCTCATTGAGTTTACATCTCCTATCACTTCTGTCAAGGACAAGAATGGATATTTTCACAATAGCAAAAAGAAAGATATGGGTAATGCAACATATAATGCATCACAGGTTATATAAATCTACATAGGCCTACATGGACAAATAGAGGAAAGAGGCTTTCATGATGTTCTGTTCCCATGTGTATAGATTAGATACCCAATACAGATGTGCAAAGCAATCTGCTTATATCACTACGACAGTGATCAGCTTTGATATGAGTATTGGAAACATGGGGCAAACCAACCCTTGCACATGAACTGGTATGAATAATTAATCCCCTTTCACAGTTAAATAATCATCCCCTTTCACATGTTTTCCACAGGAAATATGACCACAAGAATAACAAACAATATTTGCCAGATACATTGTTGGCTGTACGGTATGTTTCTGGAAATGTACATGAGTCTGTAATTACCGTGTCAAAGACACAAAGTCGTTGTACAGAATATGACTGTCTAAAATTAAATCAATGTTCTTTAAACTTTGTAGAGGATACAACCATTCAAATGCATGACTGGAACAGTCCTGGTCTCATAGTCTGCTAATGATGGGGTGCCGCAAGGGGGAGAAAGGTGTTACAAATTCTAAGGGCCCAAGCACTGACAGCACTGATAGGGGCCCTTAAGGGGGCCCAAAATTCGAATCTTTCATGGGGCCCAAAATTTCTGGCTTCGCCCCTGCTACTAATGATGAGCAAACATATTGAAGACCTCTTTTGAAGCTGCCCTGTGATAGATTGGACCCTACGCTCCCTTCATCGTCCTCAAGGTGATGAGGGAAAAGCGGATGAGCGATAGAGCAATATCCACAATCGGTCACAGTGATCTCCTTGTAAAAGGTTTAGCACTGCGTTAGTACAGGTTGTGTTGGAAGATTTTGTTGGAGCTTGTGATTGTTTAATCGCATATGGCATAACAATCATTCCAAATACAATGTAATCAATATAAAACACTGTCAACCAATTCAAACAGACAGCAGCTATGGCTCACCTATGTCGAAGTAATTGGAAACAGATGAAACAATTTGGTATGACACCACTAAGCTATGATTGCAGTTAAGGAGATGTGAATGGTTAAGTCTGAATAAATGACGGATCAATGTTAGTTGTAATGGCTGCATCAAACTCAGTAGGCCTATTTATAGAAGAGCATGGCTGTTAGCACCTCTTTTCCCCAAAAGACAAAGAACATCACCCTTAGATTTTACTCAGTTCACTGACAAGTTCTATCGGGCTTTACAAATTGTCTGACCCGGGGAAGATTACATCTGGCGGTGAAATCTCCTGCGCTGCATTTGTCATACTGTACAATGCTGCATGCTCTCCCAGGAAGGGCCTCTCATTATGGCTGACTGTTGGTGTCTCTGGCATCGTTACATTCAAACAGAGGAATCGCTATCCTCTGTGTGTGTCTTTGTTTAATTATCTGTTGTTCAGCTCGATTTGGTAGCTTTGGACGGACCACTGAGTAAATCAGAGGACCCCCCCCCCCCTTTGTTAGCCCATGATGCTTTCTCCCTGCTATATCCTCTACAACAGTGGTTCCCAACCTTTTTTTTCAGGGACCCATGTTTTTACCATTGTAAGCTTTGGTGACCCAACCGCACGAACGCCTGGACGAGACATGACACTGTTATTTTATCCCTCAATTCGTCTTTGGTCAAATATAGAATAAATGTTTAGTGTAACACTTACATTTTGTTGCGTCTATGCATATATTAGTTAAATAGGTTAAATGCTTCGTCATTTATTCAACATGGGCTATATATGGTATTTAAAATAAAACCCCTTAAAATCAAGAAGGCTTCGCGACCCCCTGTGGATTTTTGGTGACCCATAGGTTGGGTCCCGACCCATAGGTTGGGTACCACTGCTCTACAACACAGCACAGCTCAGCTCAGCACAGCCATTCACTCAGGAGACATTTGCATTGTTATGCCCTACACTTGCCCTGCTTTGATGTGCAGAGACCTCCCCAAGGAACTTCTCCACCCACTGCAGCCCTGTCCTACCTGCCGGCTGCCTGGTTCTCACCAATGCAAGGAGATGAGCTCATTCAAATTTCAGACAAGCCATTCTGAAGTCATCACAACGTTTCAAATGTGAGTTAAATCTACTCAATGAATATTAATGAAATTCAGTTCAATTTCTTTACTTATAGGTACAGAAGAAAAAGGCAGCAGCAGAGGAGCTGCAGCTGCAGACATGGAGGGGGATTGTGGTCACTTAATGCAACTAGGTGTCATATTTGGGTTGTAAACATCACTCCTAATAAACCTGGGGAATGCACTACAGTCAAAGAGTAGTGTAACTTTCTCCATTTTCAGTTCCCAATAGAAATATCAAGATAAAACGAAGTCAAGCTTTGCAATTGCTTAAAGCTGAATGCTGAATACTGATGTGGCAATGATAAGATATGACATATATTAATTACAACGCTCATAAAATATTCAACATCACCATCTAGGATAGCTGATTTCCCTTTTTTTTTTATCCAGCCCTACATAGATGGATGTTTCCCACATGTGTATCACTTCACAGAGAGCAACCAGACAGACTTTTCACAACAGCATGATGTACTTTAGCACAACTCATCCCAATCCACGCCTTTGGTGTGGTGTGATGTTTTGCAGATTCTTTGACTTTTACTCTCACTTTAACACGTGGTGCAATCAATGCTGCAACAATCACATCTATAGGTGCAGATAATGATCCATCGAGGCTGAAGCACTGGGAGGGAATGCCATGCATTTCCCCTCTTCTGTAGGTAGCAATTAGCGTGTCACTCATTGCAAGACAATATGGCTGAAGCTGATATGAAAAGGTTGCCTCTCTATTGGCCTGTTGGAATATAACAGTGTTACAGCCAATTAGTACAAATCATGATTTCTAAAATGGCAATTTAAGCAGGTGCTGCTGACAAATAAAAACAAATCATCATTTCTTGTTGAAACCAGTGAAAATATCTGTCTAAAGTGAAAGCTCCTGGTCAAAAGTAAGTAGCAGTTACAAACTTGTTTTGCCCTTGTGTGGTAAGAATCTCTAGAATGATTCTTTTCACTGATGTATTTAGCCTTTTGAGCGCACAAGTCCACAGAAATGCTTTCCTAAACAGTGGCCAACGACGGAAGGAAAACACATCCATGACTGTTGCATCATGATAATGTGTTTTAAGGTTTTGTAAATCCCAGAGAGGCCATATATTTCTATCTTTCATATCATGACACACCTATGCAAATGTGGAAACAACTTGTGAGGCTTTCAATTACGCCTACTAATGAGACAGTGAGTTCCAGGGGAATGGAGATGTGTTTGAAATGCTAATCAGTTTTGAAAGAGGAAACAGTCGATCCCATGAATATGGAAGTATTAAATGTGTTTATATAAAGAGCATTCCTCACCATATGATAGCACTACTAAACAAGTTCAAAAAACACATCATACGAGCTAAAATAAGATCTTTAACCCTCATTTACAATAAAACGTACATTACTTTTCTTGACATGCCGTTAACTATTGCAAGAACTTTTCTTGACTTATAGCACCTATAGATACCACTGTACATTGTTTTTCTTCTGGGAGATAGTATCGCTAATGCAAAGGTGACTACGTGGAGTGCCTTCAGAGTCATATATTAGAGTGCTATACAAATAGCTGCATTTGATTTAATGGTAATATCTATTTTTATTTCTTTTCTGCCTACTGGTATGCTTTTAATTCTCACCTTTACTCTTGATATGTGCGTGCGTGCGTGCGTGCGTGCGTGCGTGCGTGCGTGCGTGCGCGCGCGTGCGCGCGCATGCACACACTTGCATGTGCTCTAAACTCGAAACTCTGTGTTCTCTCTGCTTTTATATTTAAAAGTCATATTTTTGTTTCGCTATTTCTATTTTCATTTTCAATTGCCTGTGGTGTGTCTCGTGGGTTTGGTGAGCAACTTATTAGTATCTCACACTTGCTCTGAGGTTCATTCACCTGGGCTGCATGTGGAGACCAGGTCTGGTTGTGTGTCTGTCTGCGTAATGTATTCTCACCAGGTCTCTTCCCGAAGAAGTAGCAGTAAGTGGACCCATTTGACCCTGGTATGGAGTTGATTTCCTTAATTTCCGTCGGGATCAAGAACAACTCTCCACTCTACTATTACTTGGTTGCATTAGAGATATTTCACAGAGAGAGAGCGCAGTCCCCATCAAGGTGACACATTTGGAGGCTTCCCTTTGTGGTGCCTCTCAAAACACACTGCTGATTCAGACAAGGTTTTGTGGGAGATTTGTGAAATACATCCTCCAATTTCACTCCTAACAGAATTTTGCATAGCATTTATGTCTACTTCAAAGTCACTCACCATCATAACATTACGCTGCCTTTTTTTTCTCCCAAATGTGTATTTGCATGACTTCAAAAGCCAACCATCGTCAAAAGCCCTACCGTACGTGGTACAGCCCGATTTCAGGAACATAGAAAAGAGATGGATCCATCACAAAGGTAGGTAGCTTGCCAGTCCTTCTAAACACACTCTCAGCAGGTGCATTTAATATAGTATACCAGGTCACTTTGGGCTTGGGCTCATGAAACATTCACTCCCATCTGATGTCTTTTCCTCTCTTTGAAAACAAGCTGGGGAAATATTAAAGTTTCATATGCATATTTCATGTTGGTAATTTCAGTGTCCCTGTTGGCAATTTGAAATTTCGAGTGTGCCTGTGGTGCACATATAGGAGAACACCGGACGCTGTTTTTGTTCACACAAAGTGGTTCCAGCTCCTTTTTTTTCTCCCACCCCATTCTTGCTTGGACTTAAAACCACACCCCTTTCTTCTGGATGTGTCCCACTTAGACATTCTGTGATACTGCACATCAACCAGACTGCATGACTCAGGAAAAAAAACAACAGATGACTGAAATCATTTATCATAGCATTCATCATTTATAGTTCCCACACATTTGAGTTGGGATACGGTTCTCACACATTACACTACACTAGTCTCCCATGGGTCCAAGTGCTGCTGCACTCTCCTCAGTGTCAGCACTATCTGCTATTTTTCACTCCTCAAGATTTATCATAGAGGCTTGTGGTCGGTATCGTTTCTGCAGCTTGCTATCCATTGACATTCAGCCCATCATAGTGCTTGTGTGTTCCACGCAGAATACTAAGAGGAAGCAAAGACTAGGCCGCTGTAGAAATTACTCTGACTGCAGATGAATTTTGGGACACAAGACAGGAGTCATATCTAGCCTACTTGCACCTGCTGTGAATTTATATTCTGTTGCCGCTATATGAGCATTGTGCATCGGCTCATGAGCAGAGGCCTCAAAAGTAAAAGTAAATTTGTGGTCTAACTACAACATAGCACGTGATTTTACACCAGTTAATCCATTGTACCCAAAGAGGTGGATAGACTGCTAAAAACCTAACAAAAACCCTCCATAATTTTGATTCAACCAGCATGGAGGTAGCTGATCACAAGACAAGTGCAAGCGTATAGTTACTCAAATAAGTTATCTGTGTTGGAAGGAAATTGTGTTTCCCCTTTTTTACTTTTACTTTTACTTTTGACACCTCTGCGCATGAGCAGTGGATAGCCATGCTCAAAGCAGGGCATCAACAGATGGAGCTGCTGAGTGTGAATGTTGCTGTAGTTGTAATGTACAGTATGTTTTCAATGCAATTAATGCAATGAACTTTGGCTGTAGCCCACATACTAACTGGAAACATAAAGTCTGTGTCGGTATAGATACCAATATGTCTGTGAGCATTTGGCTTCCACAGCTTAGAAGAAGAAAGACGCACGTTCACTTTCAAGGTCTGGAATATTCAGTTTTTTTTTTTAGGCCTGCGGGTAAGTCTGTCCTCTTCCTGTCCATGGATTATACATAGTTGCCTACTAGCCATGGCAGAGGCAGAGGCAGGCAGGAGCCTCCCACGGTGCCAAAGACATTATTATTATGTATGCAGTGATAAAACTCTCTCTCTCTCTCTCTCTCTCTCTCTCTCTCTCTCTCTCTCTCTCTCTCTCTCTCATACATGCATGCACGCAGGCACGCACGCACGTGCACACACACATGCACGTACGTACGCACGCACGCACGCACGCACGCACGCACGCACGCACGCACGCACGCACGCAACAAACAAACAAGCAAACAACCAAAATACATACTACATATCTAAACCATATGTAACAGTACCTTTGTTCATGTGCTGGGTGGGAGGAAAATCCATGTTGAACATATAGTTGCATTATGTGCTCTGGACAGCATACGGGAATAGGCTATGTACAGTTCACTAAATTGTTGAAAAACAATGAAAAATGCACATATTTGCATCTTCAGTGGCATTGTTTTCCTAGCTGCAAAGATCTGGTTGTGCCGTGAGGATCTTAAATCTGTGCACTCTATGGATGTTCACATTTCTTTCTTAAACTGTTCCCATATTTTACTCTCGCTTATCAAGGTGTGCCTGCCATGTCTGCTCACTCAGTAGTGATTGTTTTTTGCCCATTTTTGTTTGTCGTGTTGCACTGGTACCATAGTATTCACTGCACATATCCTTACATATAAAAAAAAATGTGCTTCAGTATTCACTTATGAATTTTTCATTCACTCTGAAATTCCATTTAACCTAATACTTAGCCTCCCTTTTCACACCAATTTGTAGCAATGCATTTCCTGCATTCATGGCCTGTATTTTGCTGTTTTCCTTGATTTTTTTGGAAGTATTTGTTTTTATTAAGTCATTACTAAGTGAAAACATCTGCTCTAAATGATGTACCAATATGCAGTACTAGGAGTAGGGACAGGAAGACATGCTGCAACACTACACTACATCAGTGCATTTAACAGTGTGGAGCCCGGACTGACCTTAAAATACATCAGAGCTGCAAAGTGACGCTGGGCAATGACAGCACATCCTCAGGGATGGGGCAATAACAAATCAGTGGCCAGCAAAATGCCACTGAGCAAATGTGTTACTTGTGACACCTTGGTTTTCTGATGAGATACCTCCCAGGAAGAGGGTCATTTTAATCTTCAGCGAAGCTTGGAAGTAACCTTTAGCATTATCACTTACAAGCTTATTATTCTTTTGGACAGTCTGTCTATACAGTGCAGTGCCAACATTACTCAGGAAGAGGTAGTGTCCTGAATATTTTTTTTCCCATGGCATACATTTATGACATTGAGAGTGTACTTGGCCTGCAGTCTTTCACTTTTGTTTCTAGGGAGGGAGAAGACTTGGAATGAAATGGCGGGAATACGACAACAGTATTTGTGTTGTGAAATGTCATTATTGTCTGAGGTTGCTGCCTCTCTGACCTGGGATTTATTGCCAATGCATAGTTGTCCGGCTATTTCAGCTGGCTGTTTTGTATTAGTTTTGTCTGGTGTTGCAACAGAACCTTCGCTTCTAGAATTTGGCAGTCACCTCAGTCTCTTTCAGGTGAAGTGTGGTTAGCCATAGATTAATAGCTTGTTTGATTGATCGAACGTATGATTGATGGCATACTCATAATAGATAATAATGAAATAAAAAATGTCCTTGCCAAAATTGTCCTTGTTTTGTGCACTGACACTGTTATGTGGCCTTCTGTGCAGAAGCATGGTTCACATAGACAGCACTTGGACAGGAGCCATGCTGTGGCATGGTGTGTGATATTCTGTTAGTGCTCAGGGTTGCCAGATGAGGCTGATGATTTCCAGCCCAAAAAATGCTCAAAACCCGCCTGGAAGCACAAAATCCCAATTTTATTGATTTCTATGGCAAAAATTGGGCGGGTTTTTCTGCTAAATACCATTTTTTCCCGCACACGGCCATCCTAAGCAGCCCAATTGGGCGGGAAACAGCCCAATCTGGCAACACTGTTAGTGCTCTGTGTTTCTGACCCTGCAGGCCCTTTCTCATGTCACAACACTGAGAGCATCTGAATGTTATCACATCAAATAACACATTGCTAACAACAAGCATGTGTTTTACTGATCTTCCTTGCTGTCAATCACACTATTTTGGTCTCCTGTGCTTTACAAAGTTGTCGCTTAGCAAAGATGGCAACATGAAAACTGTAGACTTCAGCTCAACTAGTGCTAGGGGACTTTAAAAATCGTCTGGCAGGCACATTTGTCCAGATGTGTAGTCCAAAGTCTGTTCATTGTCATATATAGACGTGAGTCAGTTTTACAGATGGTATCAGTGTAGTCAACCATCTAATTCAGTCTCCCTAAAATCTGTGCAGCAACAGTGGTAATATTATGTTTTCTTGTGTCACTTACACTAAACATTTCTGAATAGAGTTCTCTTTAACATTGTATAAAATATTTTATTTAATTCTTCAACATTTGCTGAATAGTCTCATGAAACAAGTGTAAAACGTGGACCAACTATTTTCCTTTGAGAAAAGACATGGCCGGCAATGATGGGATGGATATTTTAATAATTATTCACACCTTTCTGATTCTGATTGTGACAACCTATTTGACTTATCACTTAAGTTAAGGCAATATCTGACCTAAACTAAGATTTGAACTGAAAAAATCGCATGCTAAAAATGTGCTCACACTCACATCCAGAGAGCATCATGAGAGACTACTGTATCCCGCTCACCGCATCACCTGTGTAAAGAAAGCTTTAGTTAGGCTGCCACCAAGTGTTCAAGGATGGAATGAAAAGGTTTTCCACGTTAAGATGCAGAAGGCACCCAGTATACAAGTAGGCCTACCTGTGCGGTTGTAGAAACCAGTCTATGTACATGTACATGTTAGAATGGAGAGGCCAGCCTTCAAACACCCACACAGTAACTAATATACAGCCCCATAAATGTCTTAATCCCCTCCATTCTGTAAAAGCAATTATGTTTAAAATGCAAATGTACATGCAAACTGTTTATGCCATGGTGTTTGACTATGAAGACATGTCCATAGCAGCCATTTGAAAAAAAATCTACAACTGAAAAATGTCACCATGTGACTGCCTTTCAATTTTAATTTTCCAGCTTTCTTTAAAAAAATGTGACAGAAATTGGCAAAAAAAATATTAGAAGTTCAGATCCTGTGCTAACCTTTTATGTGCAAAGGGTTTTGCTCTGGGCACAATAATGTGCAATGTGGCCTGGTCTCCCTCCTTCAGTACAATGTAACAATCACCATGAAGCAAATAGCTCCAGCATAATTGTGCCAGACAAGCCACGTTCAGTCCAACTGGCAAGGGAGCTTTTCATTTCCCAGAAGTGCAGGCACCCTCACTTGGCCACTTTTTTGCTTTTTGCATCTCATCGACTTCTACAACTTTGTAGAAGACATATAACCGCTTTGGTCGCTTTTCATAATACGATTAATAGAAAAACGGATACATCAGAGCCGTATATAGAGCTCTGCGATACATTTGTGAACCAAAACCAAAAGTCAATCTTTTTTAAAAAGTTTTTTCTCTCTCAAACGGTCGGTAATACTGCTTCTTCATAAACCATGATGTCACATGAGAGAGAACTGTAACATGGTGTAATCTTGTGGTAGCTTCAGACAATCACAAATTGGCAAAAAGATCCATTTTGTTTGGCCCATTCTATGCATCACTATCCATCAGATGGTGAAGAGTTGATAACATTGTTAATGGACTTTTCCATTGCATTATGTATTTTGATTAACCCATTAAAATACTGCGTTATACATTTGCTGTTACCAGAATAGCAATGACAGAGTTGTAGTGCATTACTAAAGGCACTGTGTTATGTCATAGTAGAGTAGTGCTATGGTAATTAACCTTTCAATGACTATTACAACGTGCCTCAGATGGTATGGCGTGCATTAATGGGCTACCACTTTTGGTCACATGTCATTTTCTTGCCCTTTTTTTTGTGACATTATGTACCATTTTGTATTGAGATACCATATGATTGCGTTTAGATTGGTGGGTATGTGCAGGGTAAGCCACAGGCTGATACACTAAAAAAAAGGGAACCATAGGGTAATGTTACAATCGTCCTTACTGACAAATGCACTTACGCAGATGCATATGGGATGGTTATTACAATTATCTTAGTGGACTATGAACCAAAATATCCATTTTGTGCTCATGGGAATTACCATGTGATTGCTCTGTTTATGGGCTTGCTGGGAACGGAGTGGAGAGATTAAAGGGTGAGGGGTGACAGATGGGCAGCTGTCAGTTGAAAAAGTGCAGCTGACGTCACTTGTGAAAATATTTTAGTCTTAATCCTTATACCCCCCCCCCCCCCCCACCACACACACACACACACACACACAATCTCTGTACTGTATGCGATCTGTTACTGCATGACTGCACTGGGCGTCAGTGTTGCAGCATCCCTTTTTTGCATAGCAACGTCCAATCAAGGCACATCTCCATCTTCAAATTAAGCTGAAATACTAAAACGAAAGACTCCCAAGTGTCAAAGTTGCAAGTGCAAAAATCTCTGAGAACAGACAGCTGGCTTTTCTTGACCATGAAACTGAATCTGCACGCGTATCATCTTTGGATATCATCTGGGAGGATGTTAAATAGTAGATCAACGACTTGCCAAATGTTCTCCCTTGAATATTGGTAGCTGTTTAATGTATTACATAACCAAAAACCCCAAGTGATGAAGAGGCAGGGGGTAACAAGCAGCATGAGGTAGGTTTCTTGGGCTGCTGGTGTGGGATTGAGGGCACCATGCTATCAAGCTTTCAATTGATAATGAAAGCTCTAAGACTCAAGGCCAGTTTAGTGTTATTGGACCTTCATCTGTGCCTGACTACATATATAGCACCACTGAACTGAAGTTTTTAAAACAGGATGTTATTTTTTGCCATTCCCTTAGCATTATGTAACTATCCATTTGCGTCAGCTTGAGATCAACTAACAAGCGAGAGACTAATGCCATCTATTTTTGTTTTTTATTAAAAAAATAAAATTAATATACATAAAAATGTGTGTAGAAAACTCAAATATCCACCATACGTACATACATCAAAACGGACATCAATGATGTGCAACACCGGTCCCTTCTAAACATGTGTTTGCCGTCCATCTGACTCCTCAGTGTGACACCTTTTTTGAAAAAATGCAAATGCCTTCAGCGGAACTAAACGGAATTTTTTTTTTATATAATAATCTTTGAGGAATTCCAAGAACAATTCTCTCAACAAGCCACGTCACTACAGTATCAAAACCCAATCAGCCGTACTGCCCTACAAAGGCAAAGTGCAGTAACTACACCAGCATTGATAGTGAGAAAAATGCCTTCAAAGTATTGGTATTAGGTTGGATACTGCAGTTGCTGCAAATTTGACGTCTAAAATGGGACTCATTTGGACCATTAGGCTTTGTCACAAGATAAAGGAGGTGTTATGGAGACCATTTTCAGTCTAAACTCAATTTGGACAGAAATATGTAGTTACTGCATTTTACCTTTGTAGGGCAGCGTATACTCCCACACTGCACACAGACTTCAGAGCATGTTTTTCTCACTGCTGTACTGTACAATATAAGATGATTACCACGGCTGCTCTTAGAACTAAGCTGCTGCTGCCACATACACTTAACACCTCAATACCAGAGTTGTCCTCTGGTACATGTGATACAAATCGCAATTGGATGTCTTGAAGGCAAACATAAAGATGAAGGAAAAAAACCCAACGTACTAGAGAATGAAATCATGTGTGTGTTTGTGTCATGTGACTTGCATGTGTGTGTGTGTGTGTGTGCGTGTGTGTGTGTGTGCGTGTGTGTGTGTGTGTGTGTGTGCGCGCGTGCGCGCGCGTGTGTGTGTGTATGCGCGCATGAGGCCGCGTGTGCGCGCATGTGTGTGTGTTTGTGTGTGCATGTCTGCACGTTTGTTCAGAGTCACTGTAAAAGTCAAGCATGAGACTAAACTGCTCACACAAAGCAACGGCCACGATGCCATGACGTGCAACTAGGCTTTGTCCTTTGCTATGTACATGTCAGCAAGCTTTTTAAACTGAGGTCCCCAGCTGCTCAGGTAGTCAAAGTCATGGTCTCCTTCTGTGAGGCTGGACCCAAGGGAGCTCAGGGATTCGGCGGTAGATCCATTGCCTTCGTAGGCGTATGTGGCCAGGGAGTCATACGGCGGGGCGGCGGGGTCGTTGTCGTTCTCCTGAAGCCTGCAGTTGATGAAGTCTCTGGCGTCTGTACACTCCGGCGTAGGCGACGGCCGGTGGTAGGGGAAAAGTATCTCCGGGATGATGTCTCGCCGCTGCTTGTTGCTCTCCATGACCTCCGGGTGGCGCAGTGCGCCCATGTCGAAGGCCTGAGTGTCCTCCTCGCCGCCGCCCTCGTCGTTGTAGCTCACCACGTTGTCGCGCACGTCCTCCTTGGAGATGATCAGAGGCTCCTTTCTTCTCTGCCTCTTCAGTGCAGAAAACAGCGCTACAATCACTGTGGGGGTAATAGAGAAAAAAAAGCATAATCAGCACTTAATACTGAGGTGGCACGCCATGTTTTTTTCTTCTTTTTTTCCCCTTCGTTTTCATGTTTCAAGGTGAAGTGAGAGTGAGTGTCTGAGTGCACTTAAATAGTCTATTTAGTACAGCCTCCATCAGCCTGGATGGAGTGCGCCTCATGCAGTCCGCTCATTCACTCTGTTTATGAATAGCTACTCATAAAATTAATACCTTAGTCCTGGGTCTTGTAAAGTGGTCAAGTGCATCTCGCTGAAACCTAGTTTATATGAAAGCATGTCTGAGTGCTTCTGCTGTTTAGCAACGTCTGTGCTTATGGCCATGCTCCAGCGCATACAATGTGACGAACTGTATTTTGTAGAGAGAAAAACCCACAAACTTGAACCTTTCTGAGGTTAACTAGTTTGGGTGCAGATGACGCCAACAGAGTTTCATCATTTTATGGATATTAGCAGTCAGTGCTGTAAAGTCTTTAAAGATAACGATTCATTTACGGCTGTTGAACACTTTAGCTGATTAACTTGTGCTTTTCTAGATATTGATCCCGGAGATGGTAACTAAAAGGGTAACAAAAATGAAGTATTAAACAATTATTTATATATTAAATACAGCACAATCATTAATGTTTAGTATTAGAAGTATAAAAGCACTTGCATTACATTATCTTAAAAAGTATCAGCTTCAGCAATCATGCAATTAGTCCTCTGGAAACATGTCCTAATGTCAATGTGTCCCCTAAAGTAAAGCTGTCAGATCCCCATTTTAGTCTATACATTATGTAGATACATTGAAAGAGGTAGGCCCTATGTGATGTGTGCAAAGAGGTGTGTGGTGAGGAGGTGCGTAGAGTAGAGCAGGGAGGAGTGTGGGAGGGAGGTGGCAGTGACAGCCTCTATCCACCTTATTCCTGGGGCCGCTACTGTGGCAAAAGTGGTGAAACGTCCGATTCAGCTGATGAAACACGTAAACAAATAGTCTGAGTGGCTACTACTTACCTAAGGATTGAATTTCTAAGCGTTTGTACGAACCACTGGTTATTCAAATATCTTGGTTTTTGTTTTGGTTTAGTTTGGTAACCAGGGAATCACTAATGCCTCTTTTCCACTGCTGGTTTTCTGAAAGGCCTACAGCTCAACAAAGCACGACTCTGCCGTTTCTTTTTGCTTTTCAAATAGGCACAACACAGCTCAATTGAAAAGCAGAAAGTGGAGGCCGAGTCGCACTGTGTCGAGCTGTAGGCCTACCAGAAAATGGGCAGTGGAAAAGAGGCATAAGAGGAAGATGCACCCCTTCTTCACGCAGGGTATAATGGGAGCGAGGAATAAGGTGAATAGATCCTAAATGTAGGCTGCACAAGGTGCAAAGAGGAGTGCAGAGGAGTGTCATGAGTTGCTGAGTGGTGCCCAAAGCAACTCACTGAGTATTGTAGTAGACCCTCTTTGTTTTATCCCTCACAGTGTGTACAGAGAGGAGGGTAGAGCGGGTGTGTGTAGCTAGCCCGACAGGCCATACCATTCATTATGAAGACAGGCCATACCATTCATTATGAAGTCATTCATGAGGTCTGGTAAAACCAGGCTAGGAGTGTCGTGAAGAGGTTTCGGCTTTGTCGTGGAGCAGCATGAGGCAGTACTAGCATTTAATTACTTTATTTTTTTGTGATCAACTTTGTTATTGAATAACATTCAAAACCGATGCAATCAATATGGGGTCCTCACCCCACCCACTCAATCCCACCCAACTCTAACCCCCCAAAAACCCACATAAAACACAACATGTAATACACATATAAAACAAATATAGGGCATTTAGTTACTTTATTAAAGTAGTAGCCTGAGCAATCACTCTTTGTCTTCATCCCAGAAAAAAAAATGTCTAAAAAAGTGCAATCTGTATGGCGACCAGTGGTGGTGCTACCCATTTGACGGCCCTAGGCAAAATATAGACATGGGGCCATCTTGAATTATTTTTGCTGGCATTTACCATGGGTGGGGCTGACTGTTGGGGGGCCCTACAGTGGACAGTTTTGGTGCGGCCTACAGGCAATTGCCAAGTCTGCCTATCAGTAAAACCGCCTGTGGCGGTGCCTCAGTTCAGTTCAGTTCAGTTTGGTTAAATTGGTAGGGACAGATACATATCATGTAGGCTATACAAGCCCAAACAGAGTAGCATCATAGCATCTATACACGTATAGCTTTGGCTAATTTCCAATGGCAATACTCACTGAGTAGCAGGATGATGCAGAGCAGGATGGCGACGAGCGCGCTGGTGCTGAGGCCGGCGGAGAGCAGCAGCGCCTCCACGCTGCAGGAGCGCAGGTTGCCGCCGCTGTCGCAGCCGCACACGCGGATCGTCAGCGTGCTCGTGCTGGTCTGGATGGGGAAGCCGTTGTCGGAGATGACCACGGGCAGGTAGTAGGCGCTCACCTCGTGCCGGTTGAAGCTGCTGCGCCGCGTCAGGATACGGGCTGTGTTGTCTGTGGTGGCACATCAGGAAACAAAGGCGGGGGGAAAATTGGGCGGTTAGGGAAAATTGGGAGTTTTGGGGGCTTTGATGCCTTTATTTGAGGCATGGCAGTGGAGATGGTGACAAGAAAGCAGTGGGGAAAGAGAGACTGGTTGAGGATTGTGAGTGACACTGTATTGGTATAGAAACCGGGTCCCCTGGCGTGATACTTCAGTGCCTTAGCCATTTGAGCCACTGCCAAGACCAAAACAGTTCATTCAATCAATTCAAGCGCTCCTCTGTCTGAACTAAAATGTGTTGACAGATGAAGAGTTCAGATGCAAAACCCCCTAAGTGCCTTTTCAGAAAATAATCTTAATTCATTTTTATTTAATACAAATCTATCAAAATTGCATGGTTTTTTAAATTTTATATATGTAGCCTAATATAACTATTTATATGTATTATCAAGTACATGAATGTAAACCAAACCAACAACGGGGTTCTCTAAAAATATAGTGCAGGTATTCAGAAATGGAGTTAGAGGGTTTTGCATCTGAACTCTTCAGATATTACTGTAAGAGTTGTTGTTGGAAGTCTGAATGATGAAAGATGAAAGAAGGGCTCCATAGATAACGATATTTGAATGCAAAACAAAGGTTAAACAAAGAGGGGTTTATTTACCTTCGTTGTCAAGTATTGTAAAATTTGGGTTGTTGGTGTTTAAACTGAACACGAATTTATGTCCAACAAGTGGTTCATCTGTATCTGTGGCACTGATGGTCTGTATGATCTAGAAAGGTAAACAAAAGTGTAAATTAATCATGAATCATATACAGTATATATTCAATTTAAATATCACAAACACATACTGTAGCATCTGGCCTACTGTATAGTGGAAATAAATGAATTTAGGCATACCTGCCCAGCTTTTACATTTTCACAGACAAAGGTTTCATAATACATGGCAAATTCTGGGGCGTTGTCATTCACATCCAGGACTTTAATGAGAACAGGGACGCGGCTCAGCTGCTGTGGGTTATCTGGAAGTTCAACACATGGAGACGTTTTAGTTTTCAGTTCAAAGGTGAAACTGAAATAAAATGGATTAAATGGGAGCTCAACGGTGTGCGGTTTCTTTTTTCATTACCAAAGGTGAAACTGAGACGGCTTATTTCATTCAAAATTCCTATTGTATTATTTGTCTAAAACAATTCATAAAATTGTTCAAGATCCTATAAACTGTGGTTGATCCTGTTTACATGATTTTGTTTTCACTTATCTGGACAAGGTGTTGGCACTTGAGAGGTGCAGTTACAGGCACAGTTAGGCACAGTTACAGTTTCCCTCTGTCCTTAGAGAGCGATAGAGAGAGAGAGAGAGAGAGAGAGAGAGAGAGAGAGAGAGAGAGAGAGAGAGAGAGAGAGAGAGAGATAAAAAAGGGAAGAAACTCACTTATTTCGGTTGCCAGAACTGAGATGTTGTGCCATTTTGATAGTTCCCGGTCGAGGGGCTGTAAGGTTGTGATCGAGCCATCAATGGGGTCTATGTAGAATAGTTTTTCTCGGTTGGTATGGTGGTCAATGGAATACCTATGTTCATAAAAAAAGCAAAGCAAAACATATGCATGTCAATTCCTATAACAAACATGACAGTTACCGTACACCGGCAAGATGTTTCAAGTTGTTATTTTCTACAGCAATGAAAATGGTGCATCTGTTTCAGTGTATGAGATATTGTATAGTTGGAGAAGTTCAGTCTGCTGCTGACAGGGGGTGCTCTAGTTACATAGTAGGAGTCAAGCGACTATTACTAGCCTGAATGTTTACAACTGATATTTTTTGTTTTGCATTTCATAATACTAAATTTGCAAGATGATCCATATCAACAATAAAGTAGACTCATTTATGAGTTTGAAATTAGACAGAAGCCTTGAGCTTCTTTTAAGTAGTGTATTTGCTGCAAGAAAATGACTAAATATGAAGATTTGTTTCAAACTAATTAGATTCTAATTACTGCAGCTTAACTACACAAAATGAGATTTATTTTCTTACATTTATTCTATTTCCCCTGCTTATAGTCTCAGTTCCAGCCGAGAGAGTGTATGGAGTTACACCTAGTGCAATTCTTGCATGAAGTTAATGGAGTCCTAATAACACGTGATCTCTAAGGCTGTGTTTTAGGGTTTTGTAGAGTGCCGAGCAGGGGTGAAAGTAGTTTTCATGTCTTACCGGTGCTACGGATGCTACCGGTGCTACCGTGTACTACATATCTTTAACTCTGCTTGACTATTTGGGGTAACTTTGAGCTATTCTCTTCATTGGACACAAAGGTCTCATAGGTCTCAAACGGCAAAGTGTGGTTGTATATTTTCCACTTACGTAAATAGCACACCTTACTTTTTTCAAATGTGGGTTTTTGGCATGAAACCTACTCTCTTACTGATACTGCGCACTGGCTGTATATTTTATACCGGTGCTGTGTCTACTTTCACCACTGGTGCCGAGTAATACGTGATAAAACATTGGAAATAGGCCTAATTTAACTGCAATGCAAACTCATATCGCAAAGGTCTACTCTAGATCGATCACACTGAGCAGTCATTTCTGTTTGTCATACTGCATTTGCTGCATGCTGTTGCCATGTTCTTCTTCCAAAAAAAAGGTATTGTTTCTCCTTTTTGCACATACTTGAATCAAGAAAGGACCCAGTAAGAAAGGTACATTTGTCACGTTTCATTTCTCAGAGTAAATTATGATCGTTTCCTGCATTTCGGTGTAATGGTGATGACATGGAGTATTGTGTATTCTGCTTTTCGCAGTCATTATAGTAAACGTGGTAACTGGCTATAATGTCAAAGTAGCTAAGCAACTGTGAAAACCACTTTGGTGTGTGTGTGTGTGTGTGTGTGTGTGTGTGTGTGTGTGTGTGTGTGTGTGTGTGTGTGTGTGTGTGTGTGTGTGTGTGTGTGTGTGTGTGTGTGTGTGTGTGTGTGTGTGTGTGTGTGTGTGTGTGTGTGTGTGTGTGTGTGTGTGTGTGTGTGTGTGTGTGCGCTACTGTGTAAGTGTGAGTGTGAGTGTTGGGGGGAGATTGTGTTCTCCTGAAACTATCATAAGAAAAATGTCAAACTGAAATCCTGAGTTCACTCCTTTTGTTGGCTATCGTTAGAAGATGGTGAAGTGTTCCACAGTAGTTCCAATAGGACTGCAGATCTAAAGCACAGCCATATTCAAGGCCCTGCATTCAAGTCAGTGTAACTCCTTCTTTCTACAGCTGCCCCTGTGGCCCTTGGCTCTGTCATTTCATGTACGACATGGCCTATTCATGTGCTTTCTTTATGAGACTCATACAGAAAGAGCCTTGGGCATCCTTTAGTTTTAGAACATACTGGCATTATACTGAAAAGAACATTGCATTTCATTGTCTGTTTCTACATAAAGCTGCACTACTGTGGAGGCAATTTGTATTTTTAAGGGATGTTTTTCTTGTTCTATGAAAAACAGCATGGTTTTCCTTCCCCCAAGGACATTTTTGGTATCATCATTCCACAGAAACCTTTGTCAAATATAATTTTTGTTCTGAGAAACTACAATGTGTCCTTTCAAAACAGTAAGTAGTTTTTCTCTGCAGTTGTCCTGCTATAAGCAGAAATATTTCTCATTCGAACTTCAGAAACATAGGTGGCTTTGTAAAACTTGCCTAGTGGAAATCAAGGCCCTTCCAAAAAGTGAGCATAGTGACTTCAGCAGTTTTATTAACCCCGTTAAGTTGAATAAATACAACCATTTTGGAAGCATTAAGTTAAGGTTGAGTTAAGGTTGGAAAACAAGAACTTCTAGAACCAACTACTTAGTGTTGCTTTAAGGCCTTTCATTAGTGTACTCTCTGAAATTTGGATTAAGCATGTATGCATACATCTTTGTTCTCCACGCGGTGGACTGATCATCAAAGTTCTTCATGGGGTCCGCAGGGACCACTGCACTCAAGCAGCTGAGAGATTACGTGGCATATTGGGCAAGATCGCTGGCCGTGGTGCTGAAATACTGCCACGGCTGACAAGTGTCTATGCAGCAAACATTGTCGAGCTTGGGAGTATGGGGCGTGGGGCGTGGGGCGTCATTGGTTTAAACTGTTCTTTCCAAATCTTTTTCAAATATACTGTACATATATGGATACCAACAACTTGTTTGGACAAGGTCATATGTTTTTCATACTGTATACGTTTTGTCAAAACCGTCATACGGTAGACCTCCCCCACCTGGCTGGATGATGAGGGGTGTCCGGGCCTACCTGACTGGATGATGAGGGGTGTCTGGGTCCCAGGCTGTGACCTTGCCGATGGTGTTGCCTCTGGCCATGTCCTCCCGAACCTCCAGCACGTACGGCGACATGCTAAACACCGGCGGCTCGTCCACGTCCTGCGCCGTGATCTTCACGGTGGCCGTGTCCTTGAAGGGGCCGAGGGAGAGGTAGCGGTAGTCCAGCTTAGTGTTGTTCACCTCCACCTTTATGGTGTACACCCTCTGGGACTCATAGTCCAGTTTCTGAAGGAGTAGGACAGAGCAGGTTAGTGTTGTTCACCTCCACCTTTATGGTGTACACCCTCTGGTACTGATTTGTGGTAACATCTGAGCCTGTTCTGTCCTACTCCTTCAGAAAACTGCAGTTTCTGAAGGAGTAGGACAGAACAGGTTCAGCTGTTACCACAAAAAACAAACTCAATAGTTGCCAGGGTGTGTCTAAATACATATACAGTATAATGGTATATGGATATACTGTATATGCATGATGTATAAAATAAAATACCATATGAATCAAGATACCAAGAACCACAGTATCTGCATAATGCAGTTTGTCTGTTGTAACACTGCACATGGGTTGTACGGTATATATAGATACTGTATATGCATTGTAAATCACCCATTACTGGTGCACAACATAATTGTCTATTTTGTAAGATGAAATATGATGCATTAAAGGGACACTGTGCAGGAAATGATCAAAAAAGGTACTGCAACTATACTGCTCATTGAAACTGGGCTGCCTATTGCCAAATTTAACCTTTACATGAAAGTTTAGTAAGTAATAAACAAGTATTTTCTAGTATGGTCCAAGTAAAGTCATTTTTGCAGCTAAAAATGGCTATTTTTGGAAATTCAAAATGGCGGACCATGGAGAAGATCCCCCTTTTCATGTATGAAAAGTGCAATTTTTCCAGTCATAATGAATACTTAGAATTTGATGCTGGTGGTAAGTATTCATGAAAAAGGTAACATTAGTGAATGGGCAGCATGAATTCTGGAAATAAACAACTAAAAATCTCACACAGTGTCCCTAATAGGAATTGGCGAGGTTAGTTTACCTTTTTTAATGTGATGATCCCCTCCTGTGTGGTTTTGTCACTGACGATATTGAAAAAGTCCTTTGCATCTCCATCTGTGATGCTGTACTCCATCTCAGCATTTTGTCCCTGGTCACCATCTTTGGCTTTTATCCGTCCAATGACGGAGCCTATGTCAGCAGATTCTAGTGTGCTAAGATGGTAGGAACCTTGAAGAAAAAGATCACAAGAAAAGAACAGAGAGAGACAGAGAGAGAAAAGCTGTGGTGTGATGATGTGCTAAAATATGCATCAGTTATGTTTTAATGTCAATATTATATGAGCGATTCCTTCTCGTTAAAAAACCTACTGGATGAAAATCGGGGTGGGCTATCGTTGACATCAGTGAGGGTGATGTTTACATCGGTGGTCCCAGACAGACCACCCATCTGCCCTCCCATATCCTTGGCCTGGATGACCACGTGATACTGCTCCCGCACCTCCCGGTCCATGTTTGACAAAGCTATTTTGATCCAACCTAAAATAAGAATAATAATGAAACACACACACACACAAAAAAAACATGTCATTAATACTCCTGACCAACAAAGGCCATGTCTCGCATCATGTGACAGACACAATAATGATAAAGAAAGTAATCATCAATAATAATTACCATGTCAGTACAGAGCAGCAAATAGCTATTTTTGATAATCATACAAATATAGTACAGAGAATACAGGATTCATCACAGAAAGACGTGCTGTATAGTTCAACACGTTTGTCTTGTGATGAAAATGTGAAAATTACGACAATAAATTAACACAGTATACATAAGTGTGGCAACTGTCCTATAATCAGAACACTGGCTATTCACACCATTCCATCATCAAGAGTTAATGCACTTTGAGGTGTTATCGCCTTGAATATGCATTAACTTCTGCTACCAAACTGCTGTGTCTTCCATTATCCCCTTTCACATGTGACAATATAAAAAGCTGCACCCTTAATTTGGGTTTTGCAGGATATTAATAACATTATAATTCATATTATTTAATATAATTCATATTATTGGCTCTTGGTGAAATGAAGGCCACCAATTGAACAGATGGGCTGCTGTGATATATGTGCTGGTGACTTTTACAGTTTAGTTCCTCATCCTGACATTGAGGTTATGCTTGTCTCTGTTGCTCTGTGATGACTTCTATCTTTGTTGCAGATTCCACACTATCAAGCCTGGAAGATGGTGGATCGTTGTGGTCTGTAAATCCATTCTGTGGTGATAACTTTGTTCCATCTCCTGTCGTTGGCAAATGGGTGAATCATCAATCACTAAAACGCAGCTTGCTGAATCAGGGCTTGAGGAATTAAAGACACCGTTTCCTGGCATCCGTCTTCTCTGTTTCAATCCCAGTTTTAATTGGGTATTTTGCCCACCACAGGGATGGGTGATTATACAACTAACGGTGGCCATCACGCTGACTGTGGAACAGTGTCTGCAACACTTGCTGTTGATTTCCCCTCTGTTATCTGCAGTTCGCTGGCCCAGTCATCATTTACCATTGCCCACCATCATGAGGCCTGCAGATTATTTATAGCTCACCATGCTGGCTCACTCATCAAGATTTGTCTGTGTCTAGGTGTGCAAACAGGCCCATGACTGGAGATGGCAGGAGATAGTCCTACAAGTCACTATCGCACAGCATCAGCTAGCTAAAACCAAATGGATAAGTACAAACAAAGTACTACAAGACATCACACAACAAATAGGCCAGAGACATCCATCCACATGCTAACATCCCCTACGGCCCCCTCAGGTCTCTGCCACTGCACAGGCAAAGCAGGAGCTTGGATTGGGCAAGCAAACTGCTTTTCAATGACTTCAATGTCCAAACTGCCCTAGCAAAAACAACAACAACAACAACATCTAGGCTAAAAGAAAAAAAAAACTGAAAGCTAAAGGCATGCTTTCGCATGTGTATTTTTGTCTTAAAATATGTGCCCACATGGTGTAAAGCATGTGAAAAAGTGAAATAGCGAAACCCTTCACATGAAAATAATAATAATAATAACTAGACTGCACTCAGAGAGTGCAGACCTCCGCCAAGGAAGCTGTTTGATAGAACATTTGACTATGTTACACCCTATTTTATTCTGTCACCCTATTTTATTCAGTCATTCTGCCTTTTTGTGGAGTTGTCATGTCATGTCAAAATTAGCCCTGTCACGCATCTTAATTTGCGGTCACTAGGGGCGTTTTTCTAGGCTAGCAATGGTAAAGAATATTTTCATAAGTTGTGATAGGCCACCGCTCATCTGTTTAGAAGGTGCAGGATTCAGTAAAACATTCTATATAAAAAGAAGACAATCCCCACACTTCAGGTCTTTTTTTGTGCAAAGAAGCTTTACTTGACTTGCACGCTTTCGGTCCTTAGACCTTCATCAGGCCAGAGAATATTTTCAAAAATCCTGGTTTGTGATCCGGATCACCACCAAAATTGAATAACTTCAATAACTTCAACTCCACAAAGTTTCATCCAAATCCGTCCATGACTTTTTGAGTCCTGCTGACAAACAGACAGACAAACAAACTGACAGACAGACAGAAAAACCAACGCGACCGAAAACATAACCTCCTTGGTGGAGGTAATAATGACTTGGTTTTATATAGCGCCTTTCAAGTAACGCCTTTCAAGGTCGCTTTACAAAAGAAGATGGGGCTAGGGAATAGAGGGAAGAAGAGAGGATGAGGTCAATTGGCCAACCATTCACAGGGTGTGTATGTTGACTAACTCCAGTACTACAACCAATAAGCACATCACTGAAATTGCTTTCCTCCAAAAATGACATCACACTGACTGCAAGGACAGTAAGACCACAATCCTGATGCTAAGCTCCCTTTTCTAAGTTGTAGGATGGCTGGGCTCTGATGTGGTGGGGCAAGTCATAGAAGAGCCGAACACCATAAGCCCTGAAGAAAACAAGACTTATCCATAGAGCCTATGGACATGGGTAAACAAATACATGTTTGTGCCACATATGGGCTAGCCTGGGCGAATAGCCGACTGTTGACTCCGTCAATCAGTCTGCCAAAAGCCATGAGGAATCCGTGGACGATGGGAGATGGTCTGATCTTTCTCTATCATTTAAATTAATTGAAGTTCCAAACTCAAATTAAAACCCATATTGTGCTTTATTAACATGCCTGTTACGTTATAGCGTCTCAAAAGCATACAAATAACAAATCGAAAGTGTGATTATAGTTACCTTAACCAATCAGTAACGGAGCTCGCGGGTGAGTTCTACGTCACCTCTCTCAACTGTTTGCTGATTGGCGAAACACTGAGAGAACCGAGCTCGAGGTTTTTGCCAGACGATGTGCGGAGCCAAAATCTTTGGGTGGAGTACAGAGGATGGCGTCGCCAGGCTACATATGGGCTGGTGCCCATATAAACAACATAGTAACTGGTGATAAAGCCATATAACTGTCTCATTTGTTTTTTGTTTATTTTTTTAATTCATGTTTAGTGAAATTGATTGTAAATTGATTGAGTTGATTAATTGTATTTTTTTTCCCAGTTTATGGCAATGGTCACCTACGGATGAAGGATGAATCACTTCACCCCTAATGCTATTATTATACCTAAACAAACATCGGTAGGCCTACTGGAAAATAAAAGTTGACCAATGAATATATTTCTGCAGTCCTTTTTACAACAAGATATTTCAGACCAAATATGTATCCAAAATATACAACCCATCATATTTGCAGTGACCATTGGAACCAGGTAATGTTGGCTGCTAGGCCTATTAACAAATGGACAGATGAGCGCATTAGGTCTACTGTCTCTGCAATTAATAAATGGTCTGTGACATCGTCAACACTCCATCCCATAAGCAGCAATGTTAGGTACAGCATGACGTACAGTAGACCTGTACAGGAAACAAAAGCTAAAGAATGTTGAAAACCCAACCACGCGTTCTCTGGCAGTTGAGAAATAGCGTTCCTGCGGCAGAGAAATTCTCCCCCAAGAGGACAATTTGTGAAATGCGGCTTTCACCAAGCTTTTCCATACAACAGATGTGGTGTAACCCAATAAGTGGGTAGTGGACATGAAAAAGCATAATAGGACCCCTTTAAGGGTCCTCTCAAAACTGAGCTGTTCCGACCGCGTAGCCTCTTAGTGCAGATGGGGTCGCCGGCGGGCCTATTCATTATTTGCTGAAAATACTCAACTACATCATAACAATATTGCTATGACAGTGACGAGAGCCTTAAGTAACAGATTAAGACAAAGACATTACAATTTTAGTGACAGTAAGGTTATAACATAGGTGCTGTGCAGGTTAAGTATTCAGTCATCAAGTGACTGCTTAGCCTTACAGAAAGTCAAACTAAATTCCATTGGCGGTGGTCATCAGCACACAGCAAAAGTCAAACTGCATTTAACACCACAAACATGAGCCGGGACCAAGCATGACAACTGTCCTTGCGAGAGTAGTGTGTGAACACAGTGGCAGTCTTAGAACACCCCATTTTGCCTTAATTACGTGAATGCATATGAAATGTAATATTTTGACAAAGAACGATTGTGATATTACATAATCAGAGGAAATTCAAAAGTGATAGGCAAGAGGTTTGCAGTTCATCTAGCTTCACTGTGCATATAGCATACAAAGTCCCCACAGTCCTAGAGAGTGGAAAATCATTCTCAGAAGCTCTGGGCTCTCAGGATGAGAAACGTGACTGTCAGATCTGTGTTCCTGCTCATGCCTCCTTGTCAACACGGCGAGGGCCTCAGGGACATATGTCAGCTGTGGGCCCGTCTCGTTCCATATGCTCTGCAGTGCGCACCCACCTGTGTCAGGCTCCACTGAGAAGTATGGCTGACCTTGCAGGATGCTGTACACAAGCTTGGCGCTGTTACCGTACGAGGCGTCGTCGGCATCTGTGGCAGTGACTTGCAAGACAGGAGTTCCTGAAGATTGAAAGGCAAACGGTGGAACCAAATGGTTAGCTGATAACGGAGCTCATTGTGCTCCTCTTAGCCCATTTCACACTGTAAACACACCGCGCTATGCTGCGTACAAGCTGCTCCAAAGGCGAGATGAGACAGTTGAAATATCTACTGTGTGTTATTGAGTTATATTCATTATGTTGCCAATGGGTTTTTTTTTTTCAACATAAGGGGAATAATAACTGAAAAATATTTACAGATTCTTATCTTTAGGCCCATGTTTTTTTTCTGTTGCAGAAAATATGTGTGCTTTATAAAAAAAAAGTTCTGCGAATCATGCTGCTATTCAAGGACAAAGTCTTAAAAAGAAAATAAACAGCCACAGTGCTGAAGAACATAATTAGTTTTTTTTCCCTCCAAGGTGAGCTCACACTGAGACGGTTGGCAGAGTGTTTTGAGTCGAGTTAGAGCGGTAGGAGTTATCTTTATTACATTGCCAGGAAACAGCACGACACTTTTAAAATATGCATGGGGTATCTATCTCCTGTATTTTTAGTTGTACTACCCATGACAGGCTTGGATGTCAGCTCTTAGCCTCTCCCCCTTGATTTTGTTTGATTGTCATGATTGATGAGCTTGGAATAGAAATGAGATGTAAAACAGGTAGGGAATGTGATGGGGAGTAAAAAATACAGTGCCTCGGTGCATAAGTGAAGTGTGCAACTGTTATAGAAAGGGCGTGTGTGTGTGTGTGTGTGTGTGTGTGTGTGTGTGTGTGTGTGTGTGTGTGTGTGACTGAGTGAGTGTGTGTGTGTGTGTGTGTGTGCGTGTGTGTGCGCGCATGCGTGCGTGTGTGCGTGCGTATCTGTGTATGTGTGTGTGTGTGTCTGTGTGAGTTTGTGTGTGAGTGTGTGTGTGTTTATGGGGCTCGTGCAAATGGCAAATAAATATGCATACATAAATGCACACCTATTATGCAGGGTGGGCAGAGCGAGCGAGCGGCAGAGGAGGTAACAGCTGCCTCCCAGCGTTCAGATTACTGTGATTTTTGCTCGTGCTCATTTTTCATCCAGAGAGGCACTCAGACAAACTGCTGAATGCAGTACGCCCAGCCTGCATCTCATCAATTTGGTACAGCCAAACCAAAAATACCTCCTGTTGAACACAGTCGGAAAACTGACTAGTGTTTCCTGTGTACGGGTAAACAAGTTTTATATTCTGTGCCCTGTGTCCTATTTATAAATATTCGGCTCCAGGATCATGTTTGCCAGTGTCTCTATGCAACAAGGATCCTGTCAAAACAACTTGTGTGTTACTGTTTCGTGTGGGTATAAGAATATCATGTGACATTTTATTTTACATTGTACATGTAATATTATGTAGTGATGGTGCACATGCCTAAGAAATTGTCATCAAAGTCTTGCCAAAACAATAAACAGCCTCAAACAGAAATCAAAGTAATCCCAGGAATGTACAACACCAGGCAAAGCACATATTTCTGCGAACATCAGTAGTGAGTCTCTTTGAGGATCTCAGAGAACCTTATTCAAAATTAAACATGTTTGAATATGTTTGAGTATATGCCAGACCTGAAAAATGAAAGTTGTAGTTCTTTGACTTTTTATGTACCTAGGCTATATGTACAGTAAGTTGATGTTGACTATACATATGTACGTTGGTTAGTACAGTCTGTAAAAACCTGTCTAGATGTCTGTGAAGATTCTCATTCATCTTAGTCAATAGAGGTTAGATGTAGGTCACTGGACTTCTTTCGTAGCTTGAATCTGTCTTGGTGCATTCGTTGACCACATCAGTCTGATCAATGGGTCAGTCATATATAATTTGTGTGTGTGTGTGTGTGTGTGTGTGTGTGTGTGTGTGTGTGTGTGTGTGTGTGTGTGTGTGTGTGTGTGTGTGTGTGTGTGTGTGTGTGTGTGTGTGTGTGTGTGTGTGTGTGTGTGTGCGTGCGTGCGTGTGTGCGTGTGTTTGTGTGTTTGTGTGTGTGTGTGTGTGCATATGTGTGCGTGCGTGTGTTTGTGTGTGTGGGTCGATGGATAAAAGCAGTGGGAAATAACAATCTGTATCCATGCCAAGACATGAGCTAAGGCAATACAAAAGCAGCCACACAAAGATCTGAGAAAGCCTCAGATCCTACATTACGTGTTTCTTTTTAACACTCTCCTCACGCTTCAAAAGGCCTGTCAAAAAAGAGAACCTCAAAGCCAAAGCCATGAAACTGCCTTTGACCTTGCAGGGCCTCTGGTGACAGCCAAAATTTCCCTGTTCACTGCCCCTGAAATACGTAAAATAGCGGGGGGAAAAGCAGAGAGAGAAAGAGAGCAATGGCCGACTTACCAATGGCCGTCATCTCAGGGACACTTGCCGTGTAGGTGGCCTTGGCAAACTGCGGCGCGTTGTCGTTGATATCGTGGATTTTGATAATGAATTCAGTCTCGGGCTCCAGAGGCCGATTTGTCCTTGTGTCGACAGCCTGAACTTGTAGCGTGTAATTGGCTTTTTCTTCCCTGTCCAACTTCTTGACGGCGTGCAGATCACCAGTGTGTTCATCAATCTGAAATACAGTCCCTGCTCCTTCTCCAGTGAGAATGTAACGCACCGTGCCGTCGAGCCTGTCCATGTTCGACTGGAGCTGTAGTGCAGAGGAAACACAGACGTTTTAGCCAATGACGCTGCTGCAATTGACGCTAAATAGCAAGCTCAAAAAAGGTAAGCCTAATGATGCTACTGTAAATGACACTGTTTGAGCTAGACCTTCATTCCTCACTCAACCCTCAACTGTGTGTATATTGTACAGGTAGTTGGGTATCTATTACATTATTCCATGCTCAGGGCCATATTAACCCATAGGCTGGGGCCACCAGCAGCCAGGGGAAATGGAGGGGGGGGGGGGACGACACTTTTTCTGAATTGCAGATGGGGTATTGAAAGATTCATCCCTTGGTAGCCTCTTACTGCAGATGGGGTCGCCGGCGGGCCTATTCACTATTTGCTGAAAATACTCAACTACATCATAACAACATTGCTATGACAGTGCGGAGAGCCTTAAGTAACAGATTAAGACATAGCCATTACAATTTTGGTGACAGTAAGGTTATAACATAGGTGCTGCGCTAAGGGGTTAATAATCCTCTCTATAGTTGGCAGACTTAATATGTAGGCCAGCTCGGAATTAAGACACTTTTCCACGTTGGGCCTATCGTAGTAGCCCCAGGCCAATTTTAATCCAGCCCTGTCCATGCTAACTGATTTTTGTATTTGTTGATATGTGGCTTTACTGTGTGTGTAGTTTTAATGAATAGTAAGCATATAACTAGGATATTGTGCTATACAAATACATTTTGACTGATTGATCGATTTTTATGACCAGTATTTAGGACTACTTGTATGTCTTTTTCATTTATTATTTGACTTGTAGGCTTTTTTCTACCTGTACAATAGCTTATTTTTCTATTTGTCCCTATTTTATGTTATAGCTAGGATGAAGTCTGCAGGTGCCTAATAAAAAAAAGATTGGGTAAAATTTCACAATCTCAGTCACCAAAACAAATTCTTCAGCCTGTACCTTAATGCCTGCTGGGAGACATTACTTATTAGACAGTGAAGGCAGCAGGTAGCTAGCTTCCAATTTCAGCCACGGCTAAATTCACGATTTTATCATCATGTTTCGCAAGAGAACAAACTCTTATCTTTCGTGACTTGCTCGGCTTGATGGCAGATGGGAGTTTTTACCAGACCAAACCTGCACACGCTGGCATGGAATCAGTCAGAAGGAAGATAGCTCAAACTTAGCAATCAATGACACACACACACACACACACACACACACACACACACACACACACACACACACACACACACACACACACACACACACACACACACACACACACACACACACACACACACACACACACACACACACACACACAGAGTGGTGTAGTCTACGTAGAACCCAGGTATACGGAGTATACCCACTTCTAAATTTTAGGGGCTTCAGTATACCCACTTAAAATTGATTGATCCATTGTGTAGAATAGCATAAATATATACAGTATACCCACTTCAAAAAAGTAGACTACACCGCTGCGCACACACACACACACACACACACACACACACACACACACACACACACACACACACACACACACACACACACACACACACACACACACACACACACACACACACACACACACACACACACACACACACACATACACACACACACATTTTTTGAGAAAGGCTGTTTTCAGATCCAGCAAAGGGATCAGTGTTTAGGCTACAATAACACCAAATGAGGTGGTGATCAAAAATGGATGGATTAGTTTTGAGGCTTGCAGATATTAAGCAGATATTAGCAGATAACTCACAGATGGCTCGCGGACCTATGGTGTTCACTTCTAGTCAAATATGTTGGATGTTGCCTCTTTCAGTGTGTCCACTGCCAATATCACTGCACAATCTGATTTTGAGCCAAACGAGGCGCTGGGGATAGAGCTTGTCTTGCCAAAGCATTCACGAAATCGCAACATGTGCAGTTTGGGAGCGGATGAATGCTAGAAAATAAATACGCCGTTGTTCATTATCAACGTCATCAGTTAGCAATTCAGTTTGTGCCTTTTTATGCCTTTATTATGGTAGTGACAGTGAAGTGAAGGAAATGGATGGGAGAGAGAGATTGGGAGAGGGGGAGGGTTGGAACCCGGGTCCCTGGTGTTTTATGGTGCCTTAGCTATTTGGGCCACGGAAAAGGCCATCTGAGGATTTAAAAAAAATTCTATATTTATTTTTTATGAATCTATATTCATACATCTTTTTATGTTTGGTCCCCATCTCTTGAAATTTAATTAATAGAAAATAATGAGGTTAAACATACGTATAAATTATACTATACAATGAATGACTGAAAACTGGATGTGGGTTGACTACGCCGAAGAAAGCTAAGGTTGATGCACAAGAGGACACATTGTCACACGTCCTGCAGCAGACAAGCTGGTGACACAACACTGATTTGAACTTGAACAAAGTAAACACAAACTTGTACAAAATACAACAAATAAAAAGTCAGTCTGCTCACTTCTGACCATTTTATGTTAAGTAAAAGGGATGCTCAGTACATCTAAAAGCTTAGAGGACAGACCGAGTGTACATGCACCAAGAATGAATGGAATGGGAAATGTATTTAAACTACAGACTGTCCTTTTGAAGAGCAACTCTGTGAATAGAAATGAACTCAGACGAAAGGAAAGCACTCTAGCAAAAAGCATTTCATTCCACGGGGACTACGTGGATTCTCTTGCAATGGCCCATAAAGTACTAATGACACTTTTAGACCACATGTGATCAGTCTGGGCACCCAATGTCTCTCGGTTGCTTCCAAAATTGTAACTGTTATAACAGCCAGCCGCCAAGCAAGCCCCCACCCATCCACACCCACACCCACACATAAACAAGCTAGCTTTTATACGGCAGGATATAGGAACAAATCAGAGCATTTCAAGAACACATTACAGAGCGCAGGAACTCATTTGAAGAGACATTTAAAGCCTGATGCTGATGCAACTTCAGAAATACGCTGTGTGACTGCAGCATTGAATCAATCAATCAACAACTGGTCAAAATCTACTGCACGTCTCTACAGTTCTTTTCCAAAATGGTCACAAAACTGACATGCCACCACTTAAAAAAAAAGCTCACCACAGAGCGTCTGACCTCAACCACCACCAGACATGGTGACATCACTTCGTCTTGAGTTACAGCATGATGGATTAAGTCGATATTTTTATTCTGCTCCCTCATTGAGAAAAAAAAACCAAACAAGCAGCATCCCGTTAATGTTACTGTTGCTACTGTAGCTGCACAAGTACACGTTTCGCTATAAATGAACAAACTGCCAAATAAAACATAGTATTATCAATACTGATGACAACAGTTTGCAATGGATACCACCAGCTGTGATCCACACACTACAGTTAAGGTGGTGAGAGTGTGCCCTTATGCGTCCCCTTTTCTCTGTGTTACTTGCAGTAATGTAATTCATATGAACTGTTGTTCCAAAGCAATGTCAATGTAGCTTACCTACATTATAGACTTAATATCATGTAATGTGGAGATGTTAATGGTCTAGGAGTAGTTTTCTTTCATGAACATGAGTGGTTAGGCTATTTTCAAGAATAGCCTACATTCAGCCTGTTCACGAATCCACTGGTTTCTCAGATGCCAGTTTACTTTGATTTCAAGTTTCATTTCTGTTGAGTGTGTTTTAAATTTCTTGTCTAGTCTTTCCACTTCTGGGTGTACTAAGGTTGATGAAGTCCTTTAACACAGTGTTGTTGTTGTTTATTTGCCTTATGTGCATCAGAGCATCCATAATGTTAGCTGAAATTTGCCTCAGAATGGTGTGTGTTGTCGTGTTGACTGTAGAAATTGCCCAGAGGTTCTGTGCACTGCACCCATAACCTGACTCTCATCAGATGAGTGGGTTTTGCCTTGCTCAGGGCCGGACTGGTAATCTGGCATACAGGACATTTTCCCGTTGGGCCGACAGTCCTGGGTCAATGCTTTTGTGTATCGTTTCTTTTTTCTGAGAGGCCAGCCCTCGATTTAGATGGGGGGGGGCATTGGTATATCTTAATGGACAGTGGACTGGGATCATCATAATTTTGTAGAAAAGCAGGTGGCTGATCTCGGTTGGCCGGTCTATGCCCGGGCCGTTTGGTGGTCTCAGTCCAACCCTGGCCTTGCTCCACGAACGTTCATCTGGAGCTACACCATACATGTAGGTCTGTGAAGGCATGGTCTTATTAAAAGCTTCTTTTTCATTGGGCAAACACTTGTCTGAAATTTTAACTGAGATCCTGCTTTAAACTAATCACAGATTCGAAAATTCAGTTGAAATGACATAATCAATGCCGATAATGAGTGAGTCAATGCAAGTGGCCATTGTTGTCTGAAACAACTGTTGTGTTTCACTTATTCTTCCCTTCTCCACTACGTTTTAAACTTTTATACATCGCATCTCGAATCCTCTTGTAAGCTCACAAAGCTGAGCAGAAATAAACAAGGGTCTGGGGTGAGTCAGGCTTGTGCACCTACTGGCTAAGCCCTAATATTTGTGCTTCATTGCTGTCAGAAAAAAACTAAAACAATGTTGGTCCAACATTTCATATAAACTCAGAAAAAATATACATTCACATAAAGAAACCATTGTGGATGCCATTTACTGCCAGCTGTTAAAAAAAGTAATAAAGTCAAAAAGGCCTAAGTCTTGCTGAGGTCATGTGATCAAAAATCAATAAGGCTGGAAAATGTAAAGGTCAGATCACTCGACGGTCCGACGGAGTGCGGAAAGATGTTTGTCAATAAGGGCCATGTGTTCCCCAAAGCCAGTGTGGATGGTGCAACATCATGTGACAGCCAACCTCCTAAGGTGGCTGGCTCCTGTCATGTATGTTAGAATCAGATCATCTCTGACACACTAGTGTCTTTTGACAACCTCATTTCACCGCTTGACCTATAACTATACCAAGTCATAAGAGAGACACATAAAATAAAATAGCATTTCTGGAGACCTCATATGTTGTATTAGTTTGAACTCAAACTCTTCCAATAAAGTAGCCTTCTGCACACAATACTGTAGACAGGGTATCAGTACACAGCACACATCCAGAAGAAACTGGATTCAGGGTATGTTTTCCTCCTCTCAATTATGAGGCTATTGGCATCTTGAAAGAAAGCAAACCTGACTTCATGTGCCAGAAGATTGTTGTTGTTTACATGACCTAAAACCATCGTTGCATACTATCATACTATCATAGCACGGTATAATACTACTGCTTTTATCAGACTTGGCAAGAAAAAAAACATTACAGTTATAGCTCAATGTTTGAAATTTGCTTCATAAAACAAGAGCAAAATGGAGCAACCAAATACGCAATGTGAAGTTTGAGAATAATAGGATAGGCCTATCATCACATTAAGATTAGCTTTGGCAACACCACACCGGTCTGAAAAACATTATCTGCTGGGTCTTCCTACCTGGTCCTGGAAACACTAAATGCGTGTAGAAAAAAAGTATCGAACCTAGTCTTTGCCTCCTTGCCTCCCTTTCACTATCACCTCTTTTTCTCCTTGCCTTCATGCTTATCATTCTTTGAAAAATATTTAATCCTCAGTGACTGTGTAATTCATATTTCCACTGCTTTGCACCCCTTTGATGATACCATAGGGTGTGGGGGAAATGCAGACCAGAATGAAAATGGGATGTCAAGCCTCATCCAGCTCAACTGAGCCACACGTCTTAGCCCTATGACTCAGGAAGGAAGTTGATTTAGGGAGGCACACTATGGAACACTAAAGAAGAGGCATCTTACACTTCCATGAGGGATGCATCGACACACTACCATGGAATACACTATGTCACTCGTTCTATTCTTGACATGTGTGCTTATATTATATTATATTATATTATATTATATCATATTATATTATATTATATTATATTATATTATATTATATTATATTATATTATATTATATTATATTATATTATATTATATTATATTATATTATATTATATTATATTATAGCCAGAAAGTCGTCTGACAGGACCAGGGCACCTTGCACACTGTTCATGTGTTTTACCACCTTACCCCTGCTGCTGAATCAAAGTAATAACTCTGAATTTAAAATGGGTGTGAAGGGCAACCATTATTTAATTTTCACAGCATAAATCGTCACCTCACACATCTGATTGGAGAGGAGTGCAATGTGCAGTGTTGATAGATGTAAAAATATGGGGTCTAAAATGTCTTCCAATAATGGCTACTGTATATGCTCAACACGCCTAAAAAAGGAAACAGTACAGTTACATGTCATCGTTACTATTTATGGTTCAACATCCCATAATATTACCATGGTCAGGCCCTACCGTGGCTGATATGGTAGGGCACACGTTTACCACTCAGCCGACCCGGGTTCAATTCCCGGTCCGGGTCCTTTGCCGGCCCTTTCCCATCTCTCTCTCCCAGCTCACTTCCTGTCTCTCCTCCACTATCCTGTCTCACAAAAAACAATAAAGGCTGAAAAGCCTCCCAAAAAAAATAAATATATATATATATATATTGCCATGGTCTTGCCTCACCTTGCCAACATACTGGTACTCGTTTGCCGTGTACTCCTCCATCAGGTAGAACTGGTTCCACATCCAGCCTCTCTTGGACCTGTGCAGCACAGTCCCGTCTCTGGGTCCGGCCTCCGCCGCCGCGGTGTCCATCGCGGCAGCGCCGGCAACAGCGACGGCCCTGCTGGGCAAGGGCTGCACGGGGCGGCTCAGGTGGGAGGCGAGCAGCAACGGGAGCAGTGGGAGGAAGCGATTCATCATCATTACATTGATCAATCCGCAAGACATCCGCAAGACCCCCGCAGGATAATCTAATAAGGGAGCTCGCAGGGTGGTGAGGCAAGAGAGAGAAGAGCGGTTGGCAGCGCCAGGGAATCTGACATTCTGGTCCTCGCTTTGATCTCCACCTCAAAACCCTGTAAAGGAAATCAGAGAGGAAAAACATGAGGTCCTGATGAATGGCAACAGCTGCTCGTCAGGATCTATCAGCCATACAAATAGCTACTAGTTGCCGTCTTCTGGCCAGATTTTCACCATGATTAACCTCAGAATGCGGTTACACTGGGGAGAGTGTTTCTCTGGTGGTGGCTAAAATTGTGTTGAAACACTTTTGGTAGTTATTCATAGCCCTTCCTCTTGACATGGGGGACTGAAATATGACAGTGGCCCAAGGTACAGTATATTCCCAGTCTATTTGATCTGTGTTGTACAGTTTTTGACTCCCATCCTGTCTAACATCTCTGGCAGTTTTTGCTACCTATCCTCGTCTCTGTACTACTGAAGCTACTGAAACTTCAGAAACTTGAAGATGAAAGAAGAACATGATCAGAGACCCTCTTTTTGAGTTGCTACCCTTGCACGTTGGTTTCCAGTATGGTACTTCCTCTAAATTATTAAGGTAAATATTTTGCTGACTTATATTGCTGAGCTGATAATGTTACACATAAGAGTGATTCACATTCAGAGTGCTTTTACTTGACATCCTCTATGCATTCAATTATAGTCTGATCATCAATTTCTCCCACCCATCTGTGTGCCTATGCAGGCTTAGCTCATATTGCTCAAAGTCCACAGGGTTAATAAGCTGAGGCTAATAGCTGGGTTTTAAGGTACATTGATGATATTGAAGGGAAGATTTTGTTGTTTTGCTATGTGGTTTCTACTATACATAACATTAGCTGGAAAAACATATTTTATACCTACAAGAGGAACCAAGCAGTAGGGTATAGTCATACTCATACCTCTCTGCTCATACTCATGTAGTCATGGCAAGACCTGCTAGCTATAGCTAGCTAGTTCCCAGAATAATTGCACAAACCCACCAGTTACATAATTGAAACGATCATTTCCACTGTCTCTGATGTGTGCTGCCGTGTAGAGGAAAGGTACATGGAACATTAAAAGCAAGAGCTATCCAACCGTCAATAGTCAGGTGGAAAAAAAAACCTTCATTATACCCCGTACAGCCAAGAGCAGCCCCGATGTGCAAATACAATGTTTGAATCATTAATCAAATCATCTGTTCATCCCTGTGTGTGAAAGGGGGAAGGTAAATTGTGAATGCAATGGAGTGTGAAGCACTGCTATCTTCAGGTCAACGTGCTCTCCACATATGTCAGAGAAAGCCCCACAGGTTGTTTGGCTGAATACTCTAACTCTCTGAGACAGATTTTTTTTTGTCACTGCAGTCTTTCACTGAGCACTACATTATAGGCTGTAAAAAGCAGACACTGAATGTTATTTATTTGCACCTTGCTTTTTTTTGGTTAACAGTAATTTAAATTTCAATTTTGGTTTCATTTATATGGTGCCAAAACCATCTGAAATTGTCCCAAGGAGATTTACAGAGCTCTCAGCCCCAAACACCCTGGAGCCAGTACTAAGGCAATGAGGCCTAGGCAGAAACCTTGAGGAGAACACTGACTCATACGTGTTTGTGTGTGTGTGTGTGTGTGTGTGTGTGTGTGTGTGTGTGTGTGTGTGTGTGTGTGTGTGTGTGTGTGTGTGTGTGTGTGTGTGTGTGTGTGTGTGTGTGTGTGTGTGTGTGTGTGTGTGCGCCCATTTTTTTCTGTCTGTCTCTCTGTCTCTGTCTGTCTGTGTGTCTGTCTGTTCTCTGTCTCTGTCTGTCTGTCTGTCTGCCTGCCTCTCTCTCTCTCTCTCTCTCTCTCTCTCTCTCTCTCTCTCTCTCTCTCTCCTCTCTCTCTCTCTCTCTCTCTCTCTCTCTCTCTCTCTCTCTCTGTGTGTGTGTGTGTGTGTGTGTGTGTGTGTGTGTGTGTGTGTGTGTGTGTGTGTGTGTGTGTGTGTGTGTGTGTGTGTGTGTGTGTATTAGAATTTCCTATAGATGATGGTGACAGTAATGTACAGTAGCAGCAAACTCAGCAAAAAAAATGTTAGGACATTTTGAATGCAAATGGGGAGTGCACATTTAGTCTGGCAACATGTCTCGCAACTTCCTCCATAGTTGGAGCTAAAAAAATGTTTTGGTTTGGTCATGAACTGTCATAGCTGAGTTTGTAAGCTCCATTTTTAAAGGTGGTCTTGTGGGAGATCTGTGTTGCTTTGCAGGTTGACATGACGTGAACCAAAATGACAGCTCTGATATCAACCGAAAATAACTGACTGAGCTGTAACTGCCTATAGGCAAAGTGTATTTGGTGGTCCCCTCGCAAGTCAGTAAAAGACACATGGCCACAATCAGGGCCGCTGACAGCTTTTGCTAGACCCGGGACAAATTTATCTGAAAGGGCCCCCTACACAATACATACAATGTAATGGGGACCCAATTCTGGGCCCCCTATCTCCCTGGGCCCGGGACAACATACCCCTTTTGTCCCCCCGTTGGCGGCCCTGGACACAATACTGCGAAATATGATCCTATTACTGTTGCTTTTAAATAATATGCGTACTACTTAGCACAGCTGTTGACATCATGGTTAATTCAGTTTCTTGCCTCCAGCTTGCAGCAAAACCAACTCCCTATTGTAACAATTAATCCAGGTTGATTGTTATTATGATTGAACGTTTCAATTATCATTTCAAGCCTTTCCAAGAATGTCATTAGCATAGTGGATATTAATCCAGGATGCATGGTGCATAACAAGCAGAACCGCACTCCGGAAACACCTGACAGCTAATGAATTTCTGATAGCGAGACCCCCGTGAGTTACTGTGCAGTCTGAAAGCTCACTTATTTGAAACAAATTGAGCCTGACGCTGACAGTTCTGCTTTTTATCCTGCAGAGTTCTCCGCTCACCAATTTCAATGAGCGGTTTTCCCCAAACATTATTTAATAGCATGTTCAAATAGATGCCCTTTTATCCTATACAATTAGCTTGCAGGACAACATGTCTGCCCTCGCATTGCATGTGAAAACAATACCCATTGGATTCAGCAGAGTTATTACGCTTCATACCCTCTGGGGAAAAACAATGCATTTCATATGCTGCCAAGTCTCAGGCCAAGCCCATCATCCCACATATCAAGCCTTAAGATATCCATTAGAAAAGTGCATCAGGTGTTTTGGCAAATTGCTGGACTCCATCATCACTGCGAGAGGTGTCTAATCTGCCTGTAATCCCCACTTCTGCGCCGCTGATTGAGGGGCCCAGCCGCCCAGCTGCCCAGCCGCTCAGTCGATAACACGAGCGTCTACCCGTCCCTCGCAGGTGGCCGCCACTTGGGGGAGCCCAAGTGCTGCCTTGCCCTCTGCTTTGCAACCCCCAGATTGCCGAGTTCCTCCCCCAGCCTCTGTCCATCCATCTCCCCACCTCTCACATAGGATGGCGTTCACAGCTGGCCTCTCCTCTGAAATATTCATGCCATGTCCTCTTTGTTTTGAAACTTTGATACAGATCAGATACGCTGCATGTTGATGGCTTGCCCGCAGGAGCGCCTTTGATTCCAAGCAGGTCCACAGATACAAGGCAAGTCATTTGAATGAAAGAAAATTGGACTTAACAGGTTCCAGGATTAGGTGTTTTTAGTTCAAGGGTTTAATGATTTAGGCCTTCCCCCTGTGCTTGGCAGGGGAGGTGGCACGCTGGGTGTACAAGAAACGACCCGGAAATGAAAGGTACACTGTCATACTGAGCTTGAGTCTCTTACAAGTGAAAAACTACCGAAAATGATGCTTTAATGCACAGACTTTATATAGCGGAGCAACTATAAGTGTATTAATCTGCTCTTTTTATTTCAGCTGTCTATCCTTCGCCTGGGCGCATAGATAATATTTAATACCAAGTTGTGTTTCATTACTTCCAGCAACAGACATCCATTTAATGTGCTAGCGCCTTGGCCCATTTACATCAGCTTAAGAGTCTGATATTAATATCACATTACACCGCTGCCAAAAAAGAAATTGATTGTCACTGACTTTTATCTCATTATGAAGCAAATTGCCTTGCTTGTGATCCCCACTATTTAGGAGGCAAAGTGTGATCGCAGCCCTGAATGAGGGCACAGGGAGTTTATCTAATGATTTATCTCCATGCTGAAAGGCTATTATATATGTGACACTGGCTGAGAAAGTGTGTGTGCGTTTTAATTTGGGTGGAACATTGTGTGTGCACATAATGCGATTGCTCATACTTGTTAAACCCACACAAATCATGTGCCGGGCATAAAAGGTGTGGTAAACTTCACATTGACAAAAGACTGCCTTTGTCCAATGCAACAGCTACCCTGGAAGTTGATAAAATGGCCTAAAAAGTATGTCATTATGTGGTAGGTGTGATTTGTTTTGTTGCGCTGACCAATTTTGTGCTTGTGATAGAAGTTATTGTGCTCACAGCCAAGGCAGTCAACAGCCATCACCTCTGTGCAGCTCCAGACAGCACCAGACTGTGCACAGCTCACTTTCCCCGCTCCAACTGCTACACTGAATCTAATCATACCACGGGCTGCCTGACACACACACTCTAGCAGAAAGGTGCAGTCGTCTTACTGAAGCCTCAGCTGTGCCTCAGTGTTAACAGATTGCAATGTTTGTCCCCGTATTTGTACAGTAAAACCTCGGGTAAGTCTCTGAGGGCAGAGACAGTGACTGACGCATCAAAGCATTTGCCATCCTGGAGCCATGCATTTCCTCGGCAAAGGAAGATCAAACACAAACACCTCTAAGCACGCTCTGAGAAATTAAATTGAACTCCCCAAAACACGTGTGCTGATTTCACAGTATGGGTAAAACTCCCGGCACCAGGAAAATGTGTCTAAGTGGAGACATGTTGTGTATGTACCACACCGTGTGCTTGAAGTTCACGTCTATTAATCAAATCCTCTGGTGGTGTGTCACATACCTTCCTGGAGTTGCGTCTTTTTATTCTTGTTACAGTATAATATGAAACATGGCTGTTTTAATGCCATGCACAAACTCCATCTCTTTTCAAACACAATAATGCAATAACTAGGGATGTATACACCTTTCTAACACTCTAAAATCCACAGATCAGATCTAGTATAACATTTTTTGTGAGATCAACCCTGTCTCATACATAAAAGTAATATACACACTTAAAACACATTAAAACCTAATTTAGTCATCTTGACTTTGTAACATTAAATCTTGGGTGAAAGTTTGAAATTAAAATATACTTCATTGCAACTCTTGTCTTACCAAAATTCAGTCCACACAGCAGGCTCAAAGTATTCCCGGAGTCTAAGACAATAAATAAAAGAGCCTTTTTTTCCATCTATAATGTCACATGTAAGTCACAGTCTTACCTTTTAAAAAGGTCCTCTGTCCCCTCTCAGAGCATGTCATTTATCCTCATTTAAGAGATGAGCTGGGGCTTGTGCTCCTCTCTTGGCAGCACTAGGATTCCGACACTGACTACAGTTGTATGCACGAGCCCAGCTGCTCCTTCCACCCGCTCTCTCTCTCTCTCTCTCTCTCTCTCTCTCTCTCTCTCTCTCTCTCTCTCTCTCTCTCTCTCTCTCTCTCTCACTCCCTCTCTTACTCTCCCGCTTCCCTTCTCCCTCTCTCCTTCCCTTCTGCTCTCCCTCCCTCCCTCCCGCTCTGCCTCTGCCTCTGACTCGCCGTCTCCCTCTCCCTCTCCCTCTCCCTCTCCCTCTCCCTCTCTCTTCTTTTTCTCTCTCTCTCTCTCTCTCTCTCTCTCTCTCTCTCTCTCTCTCTCTCTCTCTCGTGCACCATGCCATGCTCTGAGAGACAAGGAAGCAGAGGTTCACAAGAGCAGGCTCTGATTGGTTGCCTTTCACTGGACTGTGATTAGTAGGAAAGGAAGAAGAGCGAGCGAGCGAGAGAGAGAGAGAGAGAGAGAGAGAGTCCACTCCTGTCAACTGCACATTGCAAGCTGTCATTGATGAAGCTCTGTGAAATGAGGGCAGAACTTGGAGCCACAGAGTGGTCCAATGATACATACAGAACCATGGTATGAACCATCAAATTGTATATAGCTGGATATCAGGGGGTCTGTGTCAAAATCACCCAACTATAATGGGAAGTACCATTATCCTGAGTCATTTAGTTTTCTTGATGACAGGACTAGATGTAGCTCACAGATGAAGCCCATAAAACCTTTTCCAACTGTCTTTTCACCGATGCAAGATCCATTTCATTTGACATGACTCCACAGTTGATGCGAGCGGGCCACAAAATATAACATATAATAAAAATATGGATTATTCCATGTCAAGATGAAATACACCTGGATGAACAAAAAAAATCCCAGTGCAGTGCAGTGTTAAGAACTGTGTAAACATGTGTCCTGCTTTTCCCATGGTCTTGTTTTAATGTGCGGTTGTAACATGTTATATGTTGATTTCAATTATTTGTGCTGTGGAATACAGAACACATCATCTATTTTTCAGGTCGCTTACATGAAAAGCATATATGATGCACCATTGCATCAAATCACAAGTGCATGGCAGCTATGGTGTGTTGTCGTTCTATCCTTGGGTGTGTTTTCTTACACTCTACTAACTAACAGCTCGGGGCAGAAAGTGTAAATTCTCGCAAAGTCTTCATGAGAGAAGGCGCATAAACAGACGAGGACCTCAGCTAAGGCTTATAACGCCTAATTATTGGCAGTGTGCTGATGTTTATCACCGCGGGAGGTTAATTGTGCACATGCGAAAGAGAAGAAAAGAGTCCTCAAGTCTCTCTGTTCAACTCCTGGAGTATTTATAGAAAGGGCCTCCTGTCACACAGTTGGAGGGGGAAAAAAAGTATTAACAGGCGAGACTGAGCTCATGTGTAATCACTGAAAATGTGACTGAATTTGTCTTGCTCTGCAGCCTTCATCCTCCGAAGACTATCTAAAATATTTACATCGTATAAATATATGAGCACCACATGCAAAGATAATTTATTCAACATATATCATTATGTATATGTACTCAACAGTTTCACGTTTGTCTGCAATTTGAACATTTGACCGCATGACATCTGTGCCTCCTATCAACTTCATCAACTTCAGAAAATTGGGCATGACCACCACATTTGTCGGCTTAGGCTTCAGCCATTATGTCAAGTAATCACAAATTTACATCAACCCTGAAGCAAAGCACAGGCAATGGTCATGTTTAGAACACAGATGTCCCAGCTCATCTCCTTTTCTTTGCATATCTATTGCTAAGTAACTAAGTTATATTTGATCATTTTCCTGCCAGATATTGTCAACATTGCACATTGAGGGAATTGTTAACAATGTCCATCAACAACTCTTGAGGGCAGTGTATTCCAGTGTCAGATTCACGCCATGATAGGAAGTGTTGAATAGGAGTCATCCAGTCTTCCAATAACACATAGGCCTATTCCAAGAAGTACTGAAAGAGGTGGAAGCGCAGACATTCAAAAGGCATCGGATTCAGGTTAATACCAGGAAATGCTTCTGCTCTCTTCAAAGTGCCAATATGCAACAGAATGAGGGAAATATATCAATAGTTCTCATACAGTACCTACCACCATGCTACTCCCAAAGTAGGCCTACATCAATCAAGCGCACTGATCATGTATGCATGATGGACATGTTCATACTGTATGCATGCATTTGAAATGTGGTAATCTGACTCATTTTGAATACGAGCCATTCTAACATCACTAACAATACACAGCAAGCCAAGTTTCTCCCCATTCCCCTATGTGTTTTAAGAGCTTCAAGATTATGAATGCAGCACATTTTGAGGTCAAATATTCAGCACAAAATTCATAGCCATAGATTCCCCGTCCTCTCAGAGATTTAAGGACAACTGCACTATTTCCAACATTAGGCCCCTTTTCTGAGTTGTCTGCATTGTTTTAGAACCCCCTCACCATTTATTTCATGTTTGCGGCTGTGTTTGTTATTTGGCTAATTTGGATTTTGTCTCAACCGGCTTTAGAATGGCCGTCTATGGGAATGTCCAAATATGTTCCTAAATCCACCATTAACATTTGTTTTCAATACTGTGAAACTCACCAAGTGTTTAGGGGTGCTCACTGGTATTCCATAACAATTTTCGTAGCTAAACATGGTTTCTGTCATGTTTTATGTAGGCCTAGCATTTTGTAGGCCTTAATACAATTTTGAATTCTTTAATTCGCAAAATACCTAATAAAAAATGTCAGAAGACATTTTTCGCCTTCAAACTTGTTATAGGGAATGCCATTGAACACCCCTAACCACTTGGTGAAATGCTTTTGAAAACAAATGTATAAAGTGTTTTTTATCTACATGCCCATAGATAACCATTGTAAAGCCAATTGAGACAAAATCTAAATCAGCCAAATAACGAAGACAGCAGCAAACATCAATAAAACAGTGAGTGTGGTTCTAAATCATTGCAGACAACTCATAAAAGGGCTTAATGTTCAAAATAGTGCAGATGTCCTTTAAAGGGACACTGTGTGAGATTTTTAGTTGTTTATTTCCAGAATTCATGCTGCCCATTCACTAATGTTACCTTTTTCATGAATACTTACCACCACCATCAAATTCTAAGTATTCACTATGACTGGAAAATGTGCACTTTTCATACATGAAAAGGGGGATGTTCTCCATAGTCCGCCATTTTGAATTTCCCAAAATAGCCATTTTAGCTGCAAAAATGACTGCACTTGAACCACACTGGAAAATACTTGTTTACTGCTTAGTAAACTTTCATGTAAAGATCAAATTTGGCAATAGGCAGCCCAGTTTCAATGAGCAGCATAGCTGCAGTACCTTTTTTGACCATTTCCTGCATGGTGTCCCTGGTCAAATGCCTAGTTAAATACATGAATATAGCTAAAACAGTACCTGAACACAGTTAAAGTGTTATTAAGTTGGGATTTTAACCACATCATTATGATGGCACTGTATAGCTCTGAGGCCATTGGGAGGGAAAGTGTGCAGAATGGATTTAATTCTGTCTGGTCTTTTTGGCTGCAATGAGCCAAGGTGGAAATGGCAAAAGAAATGCTTTTCATTTCATATCTACTTTGATGTACTATACGAACTGGATCAAAGACCAGATCAATGTGACTGTCCTAGGGCATAAATGGAATGAGTTGAAGACACAGATGCTCTCTCTCTCTCTCTCTCTCTCTCGCTCGCTCTCGCTCGCTCTCTACCTGCTGTTTCATAGCCAGGAAATATTAAATAACAATTGTTTTTTTATGTTATATTTATATTCTATGCATGTCGTACACCAGGGCCCATGGTGTTACAAGACCTGTCATATAAGCATATGCATTCACATACTGACTTTGTGTGCATATTCTGTCCATTTTTCAATATGGTGTTTCAGTGTGGATGTGGTAACCCCCAAGACTAACCTGTGTGTGTGTGTGTGTGTGTGTGTGTGTGTGTGTGTGTGTGTGTGTGTGTGTGTGTGTGTGTGTGTGTGTGTGCGTGCGTGCGTGTGTGCGTGCGTGCGTGCGTGCGTGCGTGCGTGCGTGCGTGCGTGCGTGCGTGCGTGCGTGCGTGCGTGCGTGCGTCTGCGTCTGCGTGTGTGTGCATGTGTGGCGTGGTGTTTGTAATGAAAACTCACTTCCTGCTCCTCTTCATAACTGGCAGCTGGCAAAAGGGGGAAAAAGCCACGCGTGAAACATGCAAGAAATTACAGCTGAAGAGGAATATCAGTGTTCCGCAAACCCACTGATTGAAATCATAATTGCTCGCATCTAGTGAACCCAGGTGTTGTGACACAGTGTGGATTCGGCATTCACATCAGAATTATCCAATCAAAATTGTTCTCCAGCTGACAAACCACCTGAAGAAATTAGCATCGTGTGCAACAGATGGGCTTTTGGCCTTGGACGACTTCAGGTGGAAATTACTTATTTTTTTCAAGGAGGGAATGAGTGCTGCTATGCGCCTGTGAGTGGCTACTACTATGTGGCCGTGGCGAAAGCAGAACAGACAGCATGTCCGTGCTTCTTTGTGCATGGTGTCACTGCAATGGTGTTGAATGACATGTGTTTTTGGTGGTTGTGAGAAGCATGAATTCTTGAAAAGAGCAAATGTAAACATTCGAATCATTCATCATGTTTCAGTTCAGTTCCATTTTCAAAGTCATCAGTTACCATTTGTATTTGTGACACCCAAAATAATAATGAAAGATGTCTGCGCTCTCCTTTATTTTTCAGTTTGGTGGATAGTGATTGAATCCTATGGTTGATCGATTCCAAAACAAGGGCAGATTTCTTGGGGGTGTTATTGAGAGTTATTGACCACCTGTTATATGAGATCTCATCCCTACCAGCCAACAGATTCTGTTGTCTTGGAGTGCACAATGCTGTTACAGTATGAGAGCACATAAATGTTAAAACAAACCACACATTGTTGATGATGCATCATCTACAGTATTATTTATTCTGGTCTATTCACTGTTCTTTAACCCCCCCCCCCCCCCCCACCCCATTTGCTTGTGTGTATACACATTTGAATATTCCATGCTTAACCATCTTTTACATAGCAGCACATTTATCTGATTTGTATGTGCTTGAGGGAATATTGCCTTTGTCCAGCTTAAAAAAGGTAAAGAGAAATGATCTGCACCATCTATATTTAACATGCAGTGAATGCAAGTGTACAACAATATGTCTGGATATGAAGTAATTTGTAAACCTTGGCATTGCAAGTACACAGGCATGTTCTGGTCATTAGATTATTGTGTTAAAAATCCTCTCGCCTGGTCTGGTCATGTGCTGGGAGAATGCAGTATTGCTTTACTCAGCTACTGACACTTTTAAATTAAATGGCCTTAATCGCTGTAATTCAGAGGATGGCGTTGATTAAGATGAAGTAATCAGGCAACTAGTCATCTTACCCCAATAAAAATCCAGCCAAACTCGGAAGCAGCCACACTTGTCCAATTACAAGAACAAGGGCTGTCTCAGCACTCCATGTTTGTCTCTGTGCGACAGCAGACGTTACAGGAGCATGACATGCAGGTTTGTGTCTTAAGTGTTATTTCTTTAGCACAGGCAGTCAGGTCAGAGGGAAGTCATAACACTTTTGCTAGCCAAGAGATAGATGGATGGATGGGCGAATAGGCCAACAGGCAGAATGGAGAGGAGGCAAAAGAGAAAAATAACACAAGCAAGGAGTAAGGGCTTTGGGGCATTTGCTGGCTGAGGTCCATGCAGAAAGACCATGCAGAAAGATATGTTCTGAACTCAGCTTGCCAGGAGCACTTACTACCCTTGGAAAAAAAAAGTCTTTTGAGTTCCTTTCAACGGTCCTGAGGCAACTTGTACTCGCACATCTTGTATACCACATGGAAATCTTGAATTCTGTTGCTAATGTGAGGAAGAGATTGATCATATGCCAAGGAAGCCAATGGCTCCCAAACACACTTCAACTGTTGCATAGATTAGAATTTCTGGAGCTTGTGGAGCCACGGGAACTGCTTTAGATTCAAAGAGGGAAGAGGGACATTTAGAAACACAAGAAAAAAAACCCACAGAGGCAGAGAACTAAAGAAAATGACAGAAAGAGAAGGACAGAGTAGGTGAGTAAGAGAGGAAGCAGATCATTCATTGCTCTTCTCTCTCATAACGGGTCTACTCTAAGTGAAGAGTTCAGATGCAAAACCCCCTAAGTGCCTTTTCAGAAAATAATCTTAATTCATTTTTATTTAATACAAAGCTATCAAAATGTCATCTTTTTTCATTTTATACATGTAATATAACTATTTATATGTATTATCAAGTACATGAATGTAAACCAAACCAACAACGGGGTTCTCTAAAAATATAGAAGTGCAGGTCTTCAGAAATGGAGTTAGGGGGTTTTGCTTCTGAACTCTTCAAGTGTTCCCCACAATCGAACTCCATTTCCGCACCAAAAAAATGAGCAACCCACTGTGGAGAGAGGCTCGGTGAATAAGCAGAAATTGGAATGTTTGTCCAAAACTACAGGGGCGTTTTAGCTCTTGTCATCATGGTGGATGCCTGCATCTCTTTTAAGCACACAATATTGAGAAACTCTGGTTCGGGTTCTGAGAATAGAGATACTCATTTTTTGATTGTTGTTTGATCGTTCACTTGAAGCTGGTTGTACGGCATGTTTCACAGGAGATTGCAGGATATAATGATGCAGTACATCCAAACCGCCAAAGCTGCAAAGCAAGTCTCCCTTCAGACAAATGCCTGGAGAGGCCCCTTCCTTCAGTTTATCAAAAATCTATTTGATCAACTATTTATACAGTCATTAATGTTAATAAGAAAATTAAGCTGTAGTTAGTTAACTTGTAAAACATTTAGATGAATATTTAACTGTTTCACCCATATATCTGTCTTGTTCATTGTTAGCGTTACCTTTCCCCGGCTGCATGTCCATTGCAAATGTAAATACTTCAGTCTTCACTATGTTATGTAAAACTTTGAAACTACACTTAGTAAATAGGCTATTGTGCATGTGACATTTGTTTTCGTTCTCTGTCTTTGGCCAAGAGCATTTTAAAAGTAGGTGAGAAAAGCATTTAGTGATAGGCTATTGACATTGCACTGATGAGTTAATGTTTGGTAATGGAAAGGCCTAATGTGTTTTGTTAAAAGGCTTGAAATATGTTTTGGTGAGTTTTAGCACAAGGCGCTACAGCAGCAAAGTACCTAGCCAGCACTAACCCAATCACCCCGCCACCCTGCCAGGCTGCTGTTGCTGCAGCTCAACTCATGACCTTTGAATGGTTTGCGGTTGTTCAGTCACGATGAAATGGTTTGAAATTGGGTAATTGATGTTATATAGCCTATTGTGGGTAGGTTGCATTTGAAAGACAATCTAGAAACACTGGCAGTAACATTACAGTAAGCACATCCAGGGGACAAGAAGAAGCAACCATATGATTTTAGAACAGAACCACGAAATTAGGACAAAAATGGGATTAAAAAAAAAATTGAAGCAGGGGTGCAGCAGGTGCAATGGTTAAAAATAGGGAGGTCTTTGCTTGACCCCTGCTGGACAAATGGCAAATATAAGCCGTATAGACCACTGCTGGATTTTACAGATGAAATTAACCATTTGACAGTAACTGTTGGACTTAAAGGTACACTGTGTAAGATCTTCTCCATTTCCAGAAATAGCCATTTTTAGCTGCAAAAATGACTGTACTTAGGCTGTCCTCAAAAATATTAGTTTATTACTTAGTAAACTTTCATGAAAAGATCAAATTTGGCAATAGGCAACCCAGTGTCAATGAGCGGCACACAGTAGTTGCAGTACCTTTTTTGACCATTTCCTTCACAGTGTACCTTTAAAGGGACACTGTGTGAGATTTTTAGTTGTTTATTTCCAGAATTCATGCTGCCCATTCCCTAATGTTACCTTTTTCATGAATACTTACCACCACCATCAAATTCTAAGTATTCACTATGACTGGAAAAATTGGGGGCAGATTTTGTTTACATTTAAAAAAAAATCCCAACATAGGCTTACTCCAAATATTTTCACAAAAGGTAGGCCTAGTGTTTGTTAGTTGTCTGCTGATGTTGCATAACCTTTTGGATATTATTGGGAATAAATCTAGATGTTTTTTTTAAATGTAAACAAACACCTGCCCCCATTACAATGACCAGGATCTCGGAAAAGGCTGTAGAAGAAAAAAAAAACTCAGTTACTGACAAGTCCAGGGCAGTGTGAGCATTACAACTGCATGTTGAAATTGGCTGGTTATCCTTTAAATGTGTAACTGATAGCCTTCTGTTGTGCTCATTCAACATACAAGGATAATGTTTAATTTTGTCATCCACTGTGCTGTACTTCAAGTTATAAGCACATTTTATCTGATGCTAACCACACCAGTTCAAAAATAATGGGTAAATAACGATCTGTTTGGAAGGACAAGATAAATGCATTTGAGAATATTAAAATATTTGCACTATATAAAGAACAGTATTGAATTAGCTATAGTCACACAAAGGAAGGAAGGAAGGGAGGGAGAAATGAAATGGCTACCTAAAAATGGTTTATTAAAAAAAAATCATCGTCATGACTCATGCTGCCTTATGAGCCAGCTGAAGTGTCAGGAACAAATATGAATGCTGTCAATGTTTATGACTCAACATCAGTCCTGTCAGAGGCGTGCGGAAGATGGCAAAGACTTTGGTGTTTGACAGGCTTGTCAAAAGAAACCACAATTCTAATCATTCAATCATGCTTGCATGGGAGACTGTGTGGGCCGACTCAATCGCGGCCCAGTGATGGAGACCTGTCCACCAGCTGTGGCTGCTGGTTGCATGCTCATTGAGATTGACAGCGGAGCAACGCTCACAGTTCACTGGTGCCAAAGTTGAACCCATCTGCTTCCTCCCTCCCTGCCCGGCTGCCTCTCCTCTCAAACCCCTTCTCCTCCTCGTGCACAGATTCACAACCGAAACGATTTGAAACGAACACAGACTACAGTAGTTATCGCCGCTGTAATATTTTATGGATCACGTTTTTTCGAGCTCCTCCTCCGTCTATTTGGAGAAGCCTCACCCTTATGTCAAATGACTTTATTGGCACTTAAAAGATTCCATTGACATAACCAACCATGACTGCGCCTCTTTGACGTAAACCATTTTCCGTCATAGTATTAGATATGACTTGACTTGACATGACTTGACTTCACATGATTGCACACATCTGCATCTTACTTTCTATTTTTATGAAGCCGTGTCAAGTCTCCGGTCTGGCTCTTTGATAGCTTAGGCTTATCAGTACTGATCCTGTGCTCACAGTAAAGAAAGTAAGGATGGCAGTGATCATGAAAATAATTCAAAGTGGGGGTAATTTAGGTGCTGTAGAATTAATATACATCCCACCCGCTACCCCCTCCCTCCCTACCCCTGGCCAATGTATTGCATCTCCTCTCTAAAAATGAAAGTCCCTGCATGAAAAGAAACTAACCTTTCCATTAACCTTTCCAATGTCATTAGAACCTGTGGGATTTGTAAAAAAAAGAGAAAACAAAGAAACTGTAGAAATTACATGATGAATGGCATTACATTTTTCACATATACAGTAAATGCAGCTTAAATTCCCACAGTTGGTCCTGAAGTATTTTGATCAAAGATTTGATTATATCTGTATTTTGGGTATTTTGTGTGTGTGTGTGTGTGTGTGTGTGTGTGTGTGTGTGTGTGTGTGTGTGTGTGTGTGTGTGTATTTAAACGGAAAATAATCTACCTAAGCCACTTCTGGACATTTTACTCACAGAGGTGTTATCACTCAGATCCAAAACGAGGTCAGATTGAATCCACTCACAGGGATCAAAAAGATGATGACTAAACCAATGAAAGACTGGAAATATTGAAAGAGCTTCTAAAAAAAGATTGATTACCTGAATATAAATGTTAAGTTTGCACAATGTGCATCTTAACGGAAAGATATGACATCCACCCAAGAGTAAGTCCACTCAAAACAGCCTCCTCCTGAGCAACACACCCTTTTTTCACCTCACAGCATTTTACATCAAGCCATCTATACCTTCATTAGCCACTGCAGTATAGGCTGCTCTTACTGCCCTGAGAGGGGCAGGCGTCAAAGTTATTAGCTGCCTTTTATATATTTTCCACGGCACTAGCTTAAAAGGAAGTTGTGAAAAGAAATCACACGCCAGCTTTCATGCCACTACCTTGAACTGCTCATGAGGCTGATTTGACCCCACTTGCTAGCCGACCAAGCTGTGTGCATATTAAAAGTTGTAACTTACCATTCATGATGCAAACATGAAGGGAGAGGGTTAAGACATTCACTCATTTCAAAGCATGTACCCATTATATTGTCAGAAAATATTAAGGGAGGAAAGCTGACTTTTAAACTTGTAAAGTTCCTGGCATGCGTGTGTGGTAGAGTTGTTAAATAAAAGTTGTCATTCTTATTTACTTTAATAAATCTAGCGACTCTTTGTTGCTTTCACTTTGAGGCCTTTTGCATAAGCCTGCCCCTATTCATAAGGGTGCCTCTGATCAGAGTGGCTAGGGGAGAATAATGAAGAACTGAAATGCACCTAACTAATGGGGAACAAAAGGGCCACCATACAAGTGGCAGAACCCCTCTCCCCATACGGTCTGGAGAAAAATATTTATTTATTTATTTATTTATTTATTTATTTATTTATTTATTTACTATGTGTAGGCAGTTGCTTTTACTGTCCTGCTCCTTGTTTGTTCTGTCCAAAATGTGTTTTTATGCCTCAGAGCTGCATGTTTACATTTGCTCCTCTACTTTATGTGTTGTACACTAAAACAGAACACTTGGCTATCTTGCCTACTGTAACGAACCGTTGGTGCCAAGATTAGACTCCTTGGATAGTTACAATGAAAAATGTATAACGCACAAGTGGATATGTGTAACACATAGCACTCAACATTGCATATTATAACCAAGGCCTTGGCCCTCCGCCCAATGTAGATGTCTTGGTTATCCCTGAGTATCTGCAAGTCCCTCATACATGGTCAATGATGGTAAGTATCACAGTGCCAATATTATTATGACACATCTGAATATAAGTTTGATTTTAAGGCCAGAGCCGATATTAAACTAGTCGGAATGAAAGCCTTAGAAAGCAATGTGTCTGATCTGCATTTTCATTAAATATTCACTTTCACAAGACATCACACGTGACAACACAAAACGACATCTCTCATCCCCAAACTGCTGTGGTTCTGGCGCATGCTGTGTGGAGTTGGGAGGATGCACTGTAAAACATATCCACCATCTAGAACAGGGGTATTCAATTAAATGTCAACAAGGGCCAGTTTTTGAAATTCCTCCCAGTAAAGGGGCCGAACTATACGTATGTATTATGGTTGGCTATTCTGTCAATGAAAAAAATATGGGAGACTTCATTGAAGTGGAGGGTCTGGGGGTCCTCCCCCAGAAAGTTTTGCATTTCTTAGATGTAATTTCCTGCATTTTAATGTCCTGTGTCCCGTTTCAGCACGACAACGGAACCCATACTTTTATCTCTAAATTCCAAAAAAACAATTCTGTATTTCAAGGAGCTTGTGGGGGCCAGAACCTTGCTTTCCAAGGGCCACATCTGGTCCCAGGGCCGCCATTTGAATAGCCCTGATCTAGAAGAACGCTGACACTTAAGGCATTCAGAGGAGAAGGGAAAATGTAGTTTGTTCAAGTATCGCACTTAAAAATGCCCAGACGAGCGAACAGACAAACCGATGGATATCTCTAATCCATTATGGTACCATTTGGAGAGCAATCAGCCCGGGCTTGCATGTAACAACAGGGTGTTTATCTCTGCGGTACGGAGAATGGTGATGGATGTAATTTGCGCATCACCGTCCCACGACTCACTGTTGCACTGTTGACTTGGCTACACTGATACACATTTCTTTTGCTTTGCGGGTCAGACTAAACCTACGATTTTGTTTCATTTTCATGAGATGGCAACATGTTGACCATAGGCCAAATAGTTATATATTACACCTTATTTTACTGCCCCTGTTACATTATTTTTACATTATTTTTATAGTGTAACAAAATAGGTAGGCCTAATGATATATAACGTTATGTACGCCACTTGCACAGCCCCTTAGGGTTAGGGTTAGGTATGTACTGTGTAAGTAAAAATATTACATGTTGAGAGGCCTACATTAACATATAGTTGCACAAAATAAAGACACCATAAAAAGTATTATAGTATTGGAGTGCCTCTGAAACATGTTGGACTGTTATACAGATAAATACATCTATGATTTTAACATTTAAACATCTGTGGACCAGAAATGTTTGGATGGTAACACTATGATGTGTGGGTGTATAGCACAACCTTTACTAAATGCGCTTTAATAGATGAACCAGTGATTTAAAAGGGTAAAAGAAAAAAGCCATTATTGCTCATCATTATTGCTTTTCCCGGAACTCTGGGTTCAGATGCAACTGCCGTCATATTCTAAGGCGTTTTTTTTTTCCTAATACCTCGTGAAAGAGCTGTCTTTGTTCAGTAACATTAAAGTTGGAAATTATTGTGGTATTTAAATTCAAAACACATACTGTACCTTGGCATCAGCTTTGTGGCTCAGTAGGCTGTGGTATGAAATGACCATAATCTGGGGATGCACTCCGCAGGTTAGGATCGGTATCCATGGTGAACGTAATGCTTAGATAGTTATCATGCTGGAGCTCTGCTCAGGGTATATGCAAAGCTGTGACCAAACCCTGCCCGAAAAATATTTTGTGATATTATCCATGGCAATCTATTGTCATCTATGTCAGGTATTATTTCCTATTATTCTGTGCATGTGACAGTTGGCAGAACATCACCAAATGGGCATTGCATTCCTATTCTTTACATAAGGAAATTGCAAGAGTTGTATGGTGGATAACAACATCCAATATGCAGGAATGGTAATTCGTCAGTCTTTTACACACAATGGGTCATGTTACTGTATGGGTTAGTTACCAATGTAATTATTTCATTTTTTCAGAATGAAAAGCAAATGCACTGTAACGGCACATCACCAGTCATGTCGGCTGTTAACATACTGTACACATTTACATTTTAAAAGTACCTATGCTTTCAAACCAGATATTTACTCATTATCCCCCAATGCATTTCCATTGGTTCTTTGAGAAATAATATTTCTCAAACACAGATGTACGCATGGAAGACAAGATGGTAAATGGTAAATGGACTGCATTTATATAGATAGACTAAGCTTCTCCAAACACCCCACCTTTGTTCATCCCTAATCATACTGCCTGCATCCTTTCTCAGCAAAATGTCATGAACTCTGGTATTTCCATCTTTTCACATTTGTGAATACACCACAGAAGTATCCAAGATAATTCAGGGAAAAAGAAACATACAGTATTTAGCAGAGCAGTTAGAAGTCAGCAGACCCAAACAACAGCAAACAGAGATGGCAACTTGGCTCACTAGCCAATGCTAGATACAGTACGTGTGATTTGTCTGTGTGTGTTAGCCAAATAATTTCTGTATGACTCCGAGTGTATCTGGCGCACCCTGCACGACAGCAAAGCATTACCGGGCCCCACCCCCTCAGAGGGTTCAGGTACCAAAAGTTGTACAGATGGGTATTGCCTACAGGCTAGTCAAATGTCAGTATATCTGCGACCATCTCACAATAGTACAAAAACACATTAGCTTACGGTAGATGTCTCTGACAGTGAACCATCAGTTTGTCTTTTTTTAGGTAAATAAAAAACAGTGTCTACTCTCACATGGCTGCACTCATAAAACAACAACATTATCATATCTAACCAGCAGACTGATACAATTAGCCAAGGCTGAGTGAATAAGACTGCATACCCCCCACCCACCACCGCCTCCACTCCCCTGTCAGACGGCCGGGCCTCAGCATTAGCTCCGAAGCTTAGTACAGGACCACCCAGCGGGGACTGTACTAATCAGGGCTAATGTGCCCATCATTGGTCACTGGCTGCAGGAGCACCCCCTAGCCCCGGCATGCTGCATGGCTTTACCGTTTGAATGATCACATCTAAAGATAGAGCGTGCATGCATGATCCAGCCAGTCGTCATGATCCCATCACCTATCAATCTCTTTGTGTCAGCCGTTACCCTTGAAAGGTCTTAGAGCAGCCCATACTGACAAGGGGGGGGATTGACAATTCCAGACATAAGCAATTTTCTCTGCATATTGTGCCCTTGAAATGACTGCAGTAATCCTATCTCCTGCAGGACGTGATTCAAACTATGATGCATGCTGTGCTGAATTTAAAGTAATGTGTAAACTATTTGGTTTGATTTTAAGGGGAAATGTTTTTCTCTTTGTAAATGTATTCAACCGGTGCCGGTGAAGATAAATGAATGATAATGCAAGTCTCTGACTTTTGTGGATTAAGTTTGAATGGTCTAGACCAGGGGTACTCAATTAAAAGTCCCCGAGGGCCAGTTTTTCAAAATTCCTCCCTATAAAGGGCCGGGCCGGGCTGACACGACACGACCCCCACCAAAAAAATTATAAAAAAAAATAAAAAAAATGATAAGGCCTTTGTAATCACAAAACACACGCACTCACACCCACAGCAGATATTTAGTTTCCAGTGACAGGATGGGAGAACATTTCTCTCATAAAGGGCCTGCATTTTTCTGGAGCACTGTGGGGTGAGGTGCCTGCCTTGCTGTCATTGCCACCCACCCTTCAGTATTTTTTTTAAATGACATAAGATTAGCCTATATTTGCAGACTACATTCATAAACATTTATTTCTTAGTGAGAAAACCAATAAGCCTGAAGATAACACTTTTCAAACAAATGTTGCTTATTATGACTTTGTTTATGCAGCTCTCACATGCATAATGAGAATCAGATGCAATAATGGACTCAACAAAGAGGACACATAGATAGGAGGACACCAGGTTTTGCCAACAAATGGCAAATTGATGCAATGTTGATTAAATGCAACAGCCAATAATAAATAATCAAGTTGCTCATAACTTTGTTTGAAATCTTATGAGGGGCTTAGCTTTCCAAACAAACTATTTGGGGACTGTTTAAAAGTGTGAAAAGTTTATCAAGCAATTCGTTTTTAAGTAGGCTACCCCTAGTTAGCTGCCAGCAGAGCTCAAACACAATTTGCCTTAATTTGTGTTAGCAACTAGCTACAGCTAGTGCTAAACCAATTCGAAGTCCTAACACACTGTATGCAATGAAATGTGGACCATTACTTTCAAAAACCAGGCAAAGAGAACTTTGTAAATAATTTATTTACAAGTTCTACCGTCCTTCCCTTCTGTAGTCTACCTCACAACAGCCTCTGCCACCCTCATAGTCACTTCTGTTTGGAGCCTACAGGGAGAAACTGATTGAGGGGGCGGAGACACGACACGCATCTTCCTAGCGTCTGTGGCGCGATTTCAAAATAAGAGCCGGCAGCGCGATCGGAACAAAAAAAAAATAAAAAAAAAAAAATATATATATTGTTTTTTTTTTTCAAAATTATTCGAGGGCCACAAATAGATGCCCCGCGGGCCACAAGTGGCCCGCGGGCCGCTATTTGAGTATGGGGGGTCTAGACACAGTGCCCTGCTGACGAGACGAGCTAACAACTAAAACATTGTGACACAGCACAGTGTTTGCCATGAAAAAAAAAACATGTCACAGTCGCCGTGACTGTCTGTGCAATCACAGAAATACACAACATCCACTGTTTTATTCACTGTGCGAGTGGGTACCCATGAGTTTGCCAAAGAAATCAGACCTCATTGTTGCAAGCCCAGTTTTGATGACAGACTATGCCCTAGCTATGTTGCAACAATGTTGGGGGAAAACACGGCAATTTATAAACATAGTTTGGGGTGGATCAAATTCAGACGAGCAAATGGTAAGACTTCCAGCTTTTTAAATCATAACAGTAGTGGAAGAGAATCTGATATGGGATGGGAGACAGCTCCAGCAGCACACAGGTACAGCAACAGGTAAGGTCCCCCTCTATCTTGTAAACAGATTAGGCGAGGCGGCTGTGTACATATCATCATTTCCACTGCTCATTGGAAGCAGATAGTTTGTACATCGCCGGCAGGTGTTAAAGAGGACAAGATACACTATCATCCAAAACAATGTGCATTTTCAACAATCATGTGATAGGGAAAGGCCAGAGGCATCCTTCCGCTCAGCTCTGCCGCTGACCACTGAGTAGAAAAAGTGCTGGTTGAGGAAACAGCAGACAGCAGAGCACCAAAATGGAAATCAGAGGGAAGGAGCAGCTGGCTAGCCAAGCATGCACACCACAAATGTTTCCATAATGCACCTGATCGGGCAGTGGGAGCCGGGTGAGTGGGTAGCTATATGTGTATGTATCGGGCCCTGGGGCTCCACTCCTGCTGTAATATTACAGAGGTCAATGGTTTAAGACCATGGTCGCATAATGACACATAATGAATGGTGGCACACTATAGAGTACAGATTGTGCCTGGATCAGATCATAGGGTAATAAGCAGCATGCTATGCTTTGCCTATATGTACATGTAGGAGTTAAAGGTAATATACTGCTTGCTTACAGTACAAAAGCAACAATAGAGATGATGGAAGAAAAGAAAATGTCTAAAAAAAAAGTTAGATTTCAGAGAAAGCAGGGTTGATTGAAAAGTAAGAGGAATGAAACGATGAATTTTCCATTTTTTTCCAGAGCAACCCACTTCTGTCAAAAATGAAATGAAGTGAAAGTATTAAAGTTGCAAAAGTGCTATCCCCAGAAAGTTTTAAGCCATACTGATCATCATTTTTCCTTGAAGTTCATATTGATGTTTTATGTAAAAATAATTATATGACCACACAAAAATAATAATAATAAAAAAAATATATAAATAAATAAATAAATAAATAAAAAATAATAATATGACCACACAAGATCGGAATTATGACTTAAAGCAGTCCTGGAATATACAGTGTAGTTTTGTATCATTGTTTTGAGGTTTAGATGCAATTTCAACAAGTGTCAACTGGTGTAATCGGGGTGACTTGTTTGAAATGCTCCTCAAAGCAAAGGCGGTGGCCATTGTGACAGTAACATGTTTGAAACGCTGAATTTAGGGCCCATCTCAATGCCCAGTGTTCTAGCCTTGCTAGGACGTGAAACACCCAGTGATTGGATACTCTTTAGTGGAATTCCGCGCAGTATCCAATCAGTATCCAAGCGTTTCACGTCCTATCAAGGCTAGATCACTGGGCATTGAGATGTACTAAGTCAAAATTTGCAGGGTAGAAGTCTTGACCAAAAATACTGAATCAGACCAAGATATCGCAAAACATGCCCACTCAATGCAAAAGCGTGTGCTCAAGTTGGGTCTCCTAAGGAGGCGTTGTCCCCTACTTCTTCTTCTCTTTTTGAGGTGTTTGCGCAAGACATGCGCTACCGCCATCTACTGCGCTAAGGGGACTTCATTGATTCTCAACCTTAGGATACCGGAAAAGAAACAAAATGACGCTTCTTGTTAGATCCATTGTCTTTGTCTTGAAATGTTGCCTACCCAGGGTAGAAATTGCCATATGCCATATATGTTTTTTTTTTTTACAACATACAACTTGTTTCATTAATCTCACATACAGTACACCAGTGGTGTGCAGGCATTTTGGAGGGCAGGTGCTCGAGCGGGGAAGGAGGGCGTATGGAACTTATGGCTGCCTTTGTAGGCTATAGAGGCTATATCGAGGCATTAGGCTATCACAACACACTTTTGATCGTCAAGCGTTTGTACATGTCAACATGGACGAGAGTACATTTGGACAAAAAAAAAAAAAAAAAGAAATGTTCAAAAAGGTCATTTTTGTGCGGTGGGGCGAAGGGGCAGGTGCTTAAGCACCACCTCGTTCAGATCTGTGCACGTCTATAGAGTACACGTTTCAACAATCAGGCTAGTTGAAAAAAATGATGACCGCTATTCAAAGTTAAAAAAAGAGTAATGTCAAATTGTTTATATCTGCTACAAGATCTTTGAAAAGCATGTTTTAAGAAGTGTCAATTCACCGGACCTCCCCCTACTATATGTATTGTTGCCTTTACATGGCTTAATAATAATAAAAGCTACAAATATAATGCCTAGCAGCTTATTAACTCTGTACAGCTGGTTGTTTATATTCTATTGCAGTAAGTGAAGCAGTCCTAAATAGTTGTTTATTATTTGTTTTTAAATAATTAATACAATGCCATGTTTTGACAAAGACTTGATGTAATGACATCAGATGCCTCACATTTCGACATATTTCAGTCTAACAAGGAGACAAACAACCAGTGTTACTCTTTTGTTTTGCCAGAAATGGTCGTGCTTGTCTTCAGCTATCAGTGATGAGTGAGATGAGCTCAAACGGAGCCACTGAAATATATTTGCAGGTTGCAATTACGTGTGCACACACAGTACCATCCATGCAGGCCTGTTAAGTTCTTAACAATGTCCTGGCCACCCCAGGTGTATCCTCTGACAGTTTATTGACTTGTTTTTATCTGGTTGCTTCCATCACAGAGAATGTTTGCCTGACAAATTGCCTTGAGGTCCAGTCCAGTCAATCACCTCTCTCACGCATGAACTGCATCGTTTAGCTTTCAGGTGCATTTTTATACACTGAACCACCAACTCCACACGCCAGAGAGGTGAAACCATTAGCATTGCCAATGCTGCCACTGGCCCAACTGTCACTACTACACACTGCTTGGATCGTTTAATGACGCTTGCATTTCATGTTTGTTACCCTAAGAGCATCACTTAACTGGCAGCCCCCTCTTATTATTTAGCTGTTAAATAAGATATTTTTCAGCATGTGTTGGCAGTACAAAGTGTGTGACTAGAAAAAAATAAGGAAGTCGTTCTTCCCCCACAGTTGGTGAACTTCTAAAGTGTGAATTCTTCTGAGCATTTCCAACTCACATTTATGGGGGGGAAAAAACCTCAGTCTAACCTCTGTGGATGTTCCACAATCAAGTCCACAAAAAGCTATTTTCTTTTCTTTTAGTAACTCCTTAGTAGAAATCTACAAACTTTTCTGCTGTCAATGAGTTTTAAAACTGAGGCACTCAGGGCATGGAACAGAATCAAATGCTCAGCCAGAAGAAGACATACGCCTGTCTGTCTATCTGCAGTCCCAATCTGACAGTAAGCCACCAATTCAGTCTACTCCACTGCTAATCCTTTCCCTCCGGCGCCATCCTTACCAGGCTAATTATGCTGTGTCTGTGTGCTTGTACTCCCCCAGACACAGCACACAGCAGTGATACAGACAAGCCATTGCAAAGTACCTTTTTCTTTCCATGTTTTTTTTTTCACTCGCCCTCCCCTCTCCCTCTCTTCTTCCCTCTGAATTATGCATTGTGTGAAAAGGCTAGCGCTAATACATTTAGCTCAGCAGGTTCATGTTGTTTCTTGGTGGAAAATACACAGAGAAGGTCTACATACGTAAAACACGACTTTCTTCCCAGACAATAGCAAATCCCTCGATTTTCTTAATGTCACTATTATTATCATTAGGAGAGCTGTTTCTCTATGTTTCCAACAAAGGCTTGTATAACTCGCCTGGTATACTTTTCTTGCATGCTACACTTTCAACATGCAGCATTAGGCCTACATCAAAGCAGGCTGTGTTGTGCTTATTAAATAAAACATAACAAAAAGGACGGTAACATTTTCATTTTCAGTTTATTTGTTATCTACACAACACTGAAGTGAAATTTCAACATCTTACAAGCAGACTATGATGTCATTTTGATAATTGTCATTAAATTACCATTTTGACCGCTTCTTACACTCAATAAAGGATTTCAACCATGTTAACCTTAGTTAATAAGCACACTTATAAACACAGTCAAACATGCCAACCTGGCCCAAAGTGACGCATACATAGGCTACGTACGTGCATGTGACGTTGGATTCTAATGACACTTTCCACGTGTATTCCCCATTTGAGGCTACTAACCAAATTTGGTAACTGAACTATTAGTGACGGAATTATTGACAAATCAATTGGGCAGACAAATAGACAGGCCACTGCAATACATCGTCAATCCTCCTGTGGATTGGAGCAGCAGTGGTGTAGTCTATACGTAGAACGCAGGTATACGGAGTATTCCCACTTCTAAATTTCAGGGATTTCAGTATACCCACTTAAAATTGATTGATCCATTGATTTGAATAACACAAAATACAGTATACCCAAAAAATGCTCAAATATACAGTATACCCACCATAAAAAAGTAGACTACACCACTGTGGAGCAGGTAAAAAATTGAATGAATGCGCAAGAAGGAATATGTAGTTTTTCTGAAATTGTTTGTTGCCACTGTGGGTAGTGTACCTACAGAAGCTACAGCGGCAACAGATACAGTGCTAACAAGTATGGCCGTAGCCAGGAATTTGAAATAAGGGAGGTCCATAGTGCACTCGCAGCTCGCCAGAATTTTTTTTAAAGGTGCACTGTGTAGGATGTTGCCCGGAGTATCTATTGTAACTATGTTGCTCATTGAAACTATGCTGTCTTTTGCCAATTTTGGTCTTTTCATGAATATTTGCTAAATAATGAACTAATATTTACTAGTGTGACCACAGTTTACACTGTAAACTCCTAAATACCCAACGACGGTACTATTTAGGATCAGGAACACTTCCGCTCTGGATTGTAGAAAAGATTTCATTTCATCCTATTTCCAATACCGCAATTAATAGAATCTCAGTCGAAAGACTCTCTAGGTCCAATGTAATTAAGTGATTGCACTTAATTACTATATTACTGTTATACAATGATTAGTCTACCAATCTCTGTTACGTCTGGGTTCAGCTAGTTAAGGGTTCATTTCGTTGGTGCTCCATCAGCGCGCGACTTTTGGTTATTTGAGGGCCCAGACCTGCACGTAAGTCGTTAAGGAATGAGACAGAGGTCATGGTGCCAGGATGGTATTACAGCTATTAAAAGAGGTGTTTCCTCCGTGTCCCGCGACTGATCGACTGCCTCAGGTTAACGGGCGGAGGCTACACGGCCTAAAAGAGATGCAATCACCCCGCTCAGTACGTCCCAGTTTTCATGACATATTTCACCCCCAGGTAAACACCATTGACGTCGGATCCAAATCTTAGTTGGTCCAAAGTGTGTGTGCCTCGCTCCATCCACAGGGAATGAGCCTTACTGCCGAATTACCAATAACCAGAACAATAAACATATGCATAGACCAAACGGAATTCTTCCCCAGATTTGTATGACATTTTATTAGCAGACAAAACCTACTGTGTCAGCAATACGATTACGAACAGAATACAATGTTGAAAGAAGCCAATGCACTACCTAAATTAAGGGGAAAATACTACGTGAATTGAGGTTCACGGGAGCCCTTTACCGGGTTTCGACTCAAAGATTTGATCATTACATCAAAGTTTAATACTTGGTTGCCTCGTGGGACGACCGCAGCCAGGGACCAATGAGCAATCAGTTACCTGAACATGGGCTGTCCTAACGCCAAGGGGTTTGGCTTGGGAACTTAAGCTTCTAGCCAAGTTGTACTCAAATCCTAAAATACTACATTTTTATTACATTACCTAAAACAATTACAAGACCGAGACCTGTTCACCACCCAAAGTATTTCCATCAGATTGATACCAAACACATCATAGGAATTCTCAATACATCATATTAAGCGTTTACCACACATATCAATACATTTGGCCCACGTCTCTCCTGGGCACGTGGTATCTGTACGCAAATCCTGTGCACGCGCAACAGCTGGATATCTCCCACACCGGAGGGGGCGAGTTTGAACAGCTGGCGTGTCCGCACAGAGGGTATTGTCTTGCTGTGCGTCCTTGTGATTCAAACGTCAGATAGGCAAAGTTTGTCTTTTTTAATTTAAAGATAGCAAAAACAGTAAATAAACACATGAATGGCAGAAAAGCAACGAAACGTGAGATCCTTCAGGAACCCGTAGGTAATGATTATGAGGATGAAGATGAGGATGACGATGATGTCAGTGGTCATAGAACGGTCAAGACAGTGGGGGGGAATATTTACTAGTGTGACCACAGTTTACAGTATGTTTTGCAGCTGAAAAGATTTCTGGAAATTTAAAATGGCGGACAATGGAGAAGATCCCCTTTTTCATGTATGAAAAGTATTATTTTCTCTAAAAATAAGGGAGGTCCAGACCTCCCTTACCTCATATGTGGCTACGGCCATGCTAACAAGCCTTTCCCCTGTACCCATTTAGGTCACTGAGATGTGTGGAAGGACAGTTTTACAAACAAGCACATTTTAATAATAAAACCTTTATATAAGGGCCAATGAAGTGCAGAACCATTGGTATGCCGCCAATGAATTGTTGCTGACGTAGTAATGTTTTGGTGTTAAGGACAGTACTGCAGAGTAGCATTAGACCAAAATAGTATATCACAAGGGCAGTTTTATTAATGCACACACTTATTTCTTGGAAACATGCCTTTTTTTATTTACTTATCTCGGTTTGAAAACAGGCAATTCTCAAAACATGCCACCACAAAGGATTTGCTATTAATTAAGTGCTGTTAATTTCATATCTGCTATGGTACAGCTTCTAAAACTGTCCCAAACACAAGTAAAAAGTCTGGCTCAACCAATAGTGCTCTGCTACTGCCTGCACCCTAGCTCAGTCAGAAGAACCTTTATACCTAGTGTTGTAGATTCAGATGTGCTGAAATTCTGAAACTCGCAGAACTTTCACAACCCTGAAACAGATGTGCAGTAAGGGTAAGGCACAGAGCATCCTCCTAGTCCTTTTTTCCAGAGTATAGGCTACATGGACCAATTAGCATTCTCAACACAACAATACAGATGGTAGATTGATGCCACCTTTTTGGGCACGGGTGACTGGCTCTCCAGCATCCATCATCACCTCCACTTGTTTTTGCTCCTGAGCTCACTTCTGATATTGCTGATAGGCCCAGCATTTGTTTTGCTGCATTATGTTTTATCCAACTGATTTAGTAGATTTGTGTGTGCTTTGCCAACCATTTGTTTGTGCAGTATTTCTAATGGTAACATTGTGCTGTTGTCTACCACCTTGTTGCGCTCATATGAGTATGTCCGTCCGCACTCTCAGGTTTAGGCTCGCTAGAGGGGTGTACAAAACATTGTTGAGACATGTGCGTGTAAGATTGTGCATTGTAGATGCTAAATTCATATTTTCTGTATTGTTATGTGTTAATTAGCACTCATTCTTCTACCGTACAGTTTGCACTAGTATATTCCTCTTGGCCAGGATGTTGGTCAAAATGTTGGAGATGCTGCACATCAGATTATTTGCTGTGGTCCGTGTTCCTTTACTCTGTTTAACAAGTTTTTCCCTCCTCTGTCTGTGACACTACTGGAGCAGACAGATATAAGAACAGGTATCACAATAGATGAGTGTCAACAGAGGTGCGAAAGGCGAGAGTCAACATGGTAGCAGCCTACTTGTTGACAAACACGGCAAGATATCAACACAAGATTAAATGTGTAAAACTAAAACTTTTAAAGATGTTCAGGTGCAAACATCAGTATGCGGTACTCCTGTGTATGGTGTACGCACAGCAAGAGGTTGTAGGCCTACTTTTTCTGTCATCAAACTGCCTGTTTAAGTCAGTGATTCTCAACCTTTTTTGTCCTGCGTACCCCCTTAGCAACTTTTTCATATGATGAGTAACCCCTCGCCCTCATTCAGGCTCTGTTCCTCTATCCCAATGTGACTACACTTAATAGGCCTATATTTGTTATTATATTTTTCAGCGTACCCCTTGAAGTGTGCTCGCGTACCCCTAGTGGTACACGTACCCCTGGTTGGGAAACACTGATTTAAGTACATGCAAAGAATGTAGTGTTTTCAAAACTCTCCCAGGAAAATGGAAGATGACTATTATCGTTGTTGTTGTTTCTTTTCATTTTTACGCAATGCTTAGCTTTTGATTATAATTCTTACATGTCCGCCACACCACAGGAAGCAGCAGGTGCATTGACTACGCTAGGCTACTGCCGTGCAGTGCTGTTGCCGTGCCGTGCGTCTGTGCTTGCGCCCGCCTTGTGCTTGTATTCCTCTGTGCTTTGTTTGTTTGTTGTTCTTGCCCTGACACCGTGGTCTTTGAAAGCGGCAGGCTAAGTGATAGTGACATGCTAAGCTCGTTCCCCATCCTCAGCACGATAAACAAATGTTTTCATCTCATCTGCCTGTCTTTTAATTTCAGCCGTCTCTCCTCCACAATGACCATCTATCATTGGCTGCTATTTAAGTGTCATTCTCATCCCATCCGTCTGTCTTGTGCATGAGCATGGCTGGCTGTCTTTGCATAATTGTTTGCCTCTATTTTCTTTCATTGAGTTGTTTACTCCTGATCGTTTATCAGCAAGTTGCATTTTTGTTCATTGACTTGCTAATTGATTGTTTATTGACCTTCTAATTGTACGCCTGACAGCTGTCCCAGGCAGCGCCCCCATTATGCCGCAGCCTGGCAGCCAGAGGTTCACACCCACTGGAGCTATGTGTTTCAGGCCGCTTTGCTATCTCTCCCTCCCTCTCTCTCCCTCTCTCTCTCTCTCTCTCTCTCCCTCCCTCTCTCTCCCACTCTCCCACTCATAGTGCTCATTGGGCTGAAGTGGGAAGTTCAACCACCACTCAGGACTACTAGATGGTGAAGAAGTGTTTCATAGCACTGCACATTACACTTCCTCCCTCTGTCTCTGTCTGTGTCTCTCTATATATACACTGATAGCGAGAGAGAGACAGAGACAGAGACAGAGGGAGGACGTAATGTGCAGTGGTATGAAACACTTGACCATATATAAATATATATATCTATATATATATATACATGCGTCTGTGTGTGTATGTGTGTGTGTATGTGTGCGCGCATGCATGTGTGCGCGTGTGTGTGTGTGGTGTGTGTGTGTGCATGTGTGTGTGTGCATGTAAGAGTCGATGTGGGTGTGGGTGTGCGCCTGCATACTGTGTGTGTGTGTGTGTGTGTGCGCGCATGCATGCGTGCGTGTGTGTGTGTGTGCCCTCCTCTTTTTCTTGGCGAATCTTCCTCTGCCCCTCTTAACTCCGAGAGCTGGCCTAATTAATGCCTTCCCCATCCTCATATTAGCCACAGTTGGTCATCCAGCACAAGTGATTACTCATGCCACCCAGCGCTTCTTTATGTGCACACTGGTCGATTTCAATACATTACTGTATTATTGCACTGGACATGTCTCTGTCTCTGTGCTGTGAGTTTGAGTGTTCCCTCCCTGGGTTAAATTCCTAGGATGGCAGAGTCAATTTAATTACACAACCCTGCCAAAGACGGTTGATATAGCTGAGGCCTTCTCCTTGTGTCCATTCCTCTCATTGCCAAGTATTGCCGGTATTTTTTTTTTCGTATTGAGTTTTCAGAAATCACCATGCCGCCTAACCCAAATTTGAACAATCCCAAGGCTATTTCCGTCCCATGTAGAGCACTGCTACTTTATTTTATTCATGCTTGAGTGCATTCGTATCACCTCCACACCATGACAGTTCATTAAACTTCGGGATGAGCTTGGTGAATTGACGTGCACACGTAATACGGTGAGATAACTGGGACACAGGTAGATAAACAGACGAACTTAATTGGCATCATGAAAGAGGCATCACAACAGGAAGACCAACCAAAACGTCTTGGTGTGTGACCACAGTAATGAGTGATGGGCATTGTCACTCGCCAGCATTTGGTTGCCTCAGTGGTGTAGTCTACTTTTTTATGGTGGGTATACTGTATGTTTGAGCATTTTTTTGAAGTGGGTATACTGTATATATTTGTGCTATTCAAAACAATGGATCAATCAATTTTAAGTGGGTATACTGAAATCCCTGAAATTTAGAAGTGGGTAGGCCTATACTCCGTATACCCGCGTTCTACGTGGACTACACCACTGGGTTGCCTGTAGTTCACATATCACATAAATAAACATCTCATACTGTTCCATTCAAGGATAGGCTATGTGTGATGTATGTGATATATCTGCACACGACATATACAGGCATGAGATAGAATCGGCACAGGATTCAACTATTGTTCACTAAAAGACTCATTTATTTATGATCAATATTCCACTTGATGATTATGCAGGGGAGCTGGTTTTCAAACGACTTCCCTTCGGTTTTATATTTCAGCAATTTTCAACAGATATTATGACAAGCTGCAAATTTAGTCATGATCGATCTGCTAAAACGATAAGACTAAAAAGACACACACACAAAAAAAAAGCTTTGTTCTCATTCCCATGCACAGCATACCGAAGGAAATAATGACACGCTGAGGAGCTAAGTTGTTCAAAAGACGCAATCACAGCGGCTAGTTTTGCAATCTGTTCGGCTTTGTATGAAGACAAAGGGGCAGGGGAGAGAGAGATCTGAAAATGTATACAGTGATAACCAACATGGCCCCATCATTTCTGCAGGTATGGTTGAATGATAAATAGAGGAACAAGGGCATATTCTATGACTCACTCCCAGCGTCCCCAGAAGAAAAAAAAAAGTGCTTTCTTCCCTCGACACATAAGAGCATGTAAATGGGTTAGGGGAAATTGAAGTGAGCAGCTGTAGTCACTGGTATTTTTATAGCAATTTGCTTCACTTGATGCTCCCTCAGACAATTGCTGTAAACACAGACATGTGCCCACACCACACCACACCACGCGGATAGCAGCTGTGGGAGGGTGTTGGTGTCACCGTCATTCGGCCTTGATGCATGGCCCTGCATTTCCTGTCACCCGTATGCACTCTCTTTTCTCCATTTGCCTCTTCCCTTATCACTTCCATTATCTGACCCACTCTCTCGAAGAAATCCTTTTTCTACACTGTGCCTGGTAGTCTGCATCTGAATGTTTCCTACTTTCTGGGACCGAGATAAAAATATTGTGATTGCCACCAGATTTTTTTTAAGGAAGTAAAAAAAAAGAAGAAAATCACAGAACAATTATTGGTTAAGACAGATCTGAACCGCACGAGGCATGTGTTTAAAAGCCACACGGAAGGGGCTCCAGGGGGGCCAACACACACACCATCCCCTGAACACAATGCCACACAGCAAATAAAGATCTAAAGCCCTGATATCAAAGCTTTTTTTTCTCTCTCTCTAACGCTGCCTGTATTTCCAAGGGACAAGTCTGCATAGCTGAACGATGCACAGCTCTGCTGAGAAATGAAAGGGGCTCCTAATGGCTGTAAACTATGAATCGAAAAAATATTACTTTTCCCCCTTATTCTATTCTAGGGGGTGGAAGTGTTTGCTGTGATGATCACAAAGCTCACTTATTTACCACGGAGAGCAAACAGAGATTTCCTGGATGCACCCAGTCAGCCCCCCACACCCACCCATCTGTTGATCTCCCTTCTTGGACTCATATGCACTACATTTTCATATGCTTTCATAACTTAACAGCTGGCCCAAAGGTTTTCATTTTTTATTGATGCGCTTTAATAATGCATTCCACACTGCACACAGCCCCCCTAATTTGATCTTTTGGTTTGAAGGCATCTATCAATTCCCATCTTCCCCCGAATGTAAAATACACACTCTCCATCGGGAATTATTACCTTATTATGCTTGACACTAATGCTGACACATAAAAACCCTCACTAGCGAGGTTTGTGGATTCTATTTTATGGCAATAAATAAGCCGGGGCTGAAGAAAGAAGAAATAATTGAATAGTTTAACAGTATGTTGCTGAATCATCTAGTCACAATGGCTGAACAACACCATCAAAAACAAATGAAATGGGGGCTGAGGTGGCACTGCTGTAAGAGCAAACCATCAACGTGGTGATTAATACTGCAGTTGTTTGCTCTTACAACCTAACGGGATTGTACTATTAGTGGAATAGCTACCGAAACAGTTTACACACAATCTGCAACAATACGCAGTCACGTTAACGATAATGGCCCATTTTTGTTTGTTTCAATATATTTTTCAAATAGCTCAGTGCAAGTATTTAACTAGCATAATACTGATTGGTAGTTCTTTGCCAGGCCCAGTGTGAATATAATACATGCATGTTGCATGCAGAAGAGAAAGAGGAGGCAGAGGCAGAGAGGCTGGCAGTGTCTTTTTATTATTGCATGTACCATGCATTAGGTCCTACTGTGAATTCAAGGTAAACAAAGCCCTTGAAACAATATTGTTTTAAATGTCAGCAGTACTACCAAACCAAAGGATGAAGGACAATTAATGGACCATTCATAAACCTTTTCAGCAGCGTAGTTTGATGATAAAAAGGTACAATTGTTTCACTCATGGCCGCTTCACTTGTTTATGCATCAGACTCATTTCTCATTAATGTCCTCATACGTCCGGTCCATCCATCTGACTCTCATTAAAAACATTGTCCGCACATATGACAAAAAGAATCTGCACGGTGCACTTCACAGGAAGGGATGAAAGGCAGAGACTGTAATGAGCACAAAGGATCCCCGTGGAAGAAATAACCTTTTGGTGGTGTCGCACCGCAGCACAGACATGGTGGAAGACAAACATGTAAGGTACCAGATGACTCACAGATGACAGACGACTTGTCGAATGTCACAGATGATTTTGGTTGGAATTAATGGACCCGCTAACACCTACGGTGTATGCCAACCTATCACATACTGCAGCATGCACATGTACACATATTCTGTTTCAAGGCAAGGAAAGGGAAAGTCGACCCTCTGATGGTATATAGATTTGGGTAGTTGGGTAACCACATGATGGGCTAGTAGAATGCTGCCAGATTTTACATAACCATTAAAAAAGCACCATCCATTAGGTAATACCTACTAACTAATTAACCTTCACCCACCTACAACCAATTTGAGCAGTGTGGTCAGGATCTACCATTAGTGTCACCATATGACAGTTCTACCTCTTGAGGTACTACTGTATCCTCTTAGGTAAGTTACAGGTGTTTATGTCTTCAACGAGTGTAACTGTTGTTGTACTGTATGTACTTAACGTGACAGGTGTCAAACAGACCCAAATATTGGTCACCACCTTACTCTACTCTCTAGTGTACACAGGGCACCCAAGCATCCTCTCAAAAGATTTAGGTAAAGCAAATTGTGTCAAAAGTCATTTTGATGAATTGGACTGTGACCAAAATCAATTAGAGTTAGCCTACCAGTGGTCCCCCGAACCATGCAGCTCCATATGCACTTTTATTGTTTAATTTTCATCCCTCGGGCGAAGAATCAGTTTGAAATCATTGAACTGCCAAATGGTATGAGACTGTCAAATATGCCGGTTGAATTTGGACATAACCATACTCAGCTCCAGTCCTATGACTTGCAACATTTGAAATGAGACGCCATCGCTGCTGAATATATTCATAGCTCTGCCCACACATATAGGAGCTGTAGATGTGATTGCATTGTGCTCTACAGTAAGCTTTCAGCATTTCATAAAGTGAGATCTGCATAATGTACACAGAGCCAATTCAATATATGCTAATGAAACGCAAGCAATGTCCTGCACTGGCACGGGCCGAATTTCTACCTCACTAGTTAAGTTTAATTACTATGGCATCTAATCTAATAGTCTTAACACATACCTGTACTGTAATGTCTCATACATAATGTGACTTCCAGAAAAACACAAAAGAAAACATGTTTTATTCATATTCCTTTTGCCCATTTTCAAATTAACACTTGTTGATCAAGCTTTTTTTGCCACTGTGTGTGCAACCTTTTTCTGAAAAAGAACAAAACAGTTTATAACGATGTGCTACATTAACTTGTCTATCGCAAGGTTCTGCTGAATGTTTTGATAATGACTAGTCATTCAGGGCACTGGGGTCAGCCACTTTCTATGAGACCGAGAGGGACTTCCTCACCCCTGAAGTCTCCCTTTGGTGGGATCTGAGGTCTTTCTCTCATCACTATTCCTCTGCTCAGTGGTGTAGTCTACGTAGAACGCGGGTATACGGAGTATACCCCCTTCTAAATTTCAGGGATTTCAGTATACCCACTTAAAATTGATTTATCCATTGTTTTGAATAGCACAAATATATACAGTATACAAAAAATGCTCAAATATACAGTATACCCACCATAAAAAAGTAGACTACACCACTGCCTCTGCTCCGGAGATTACTGTAGATATCTTGTTTCTCTAACTGTATCATTCTATATTGTTTGGAATGTAATAATTATTGAAATTGTGGCCATATGCATTTTTCTTGAATAATTTGAACTTCTTTTAAGATTCAGTGTTTAGCAGTACCACCTGCTTGTGAATAAAAGGATATTGGACCAGAGCATTCAATTCATTATTATTTATATGTGGTATTCTAAGGAGACAAGCATCTGAAGGTGGACTATGTTAAGTATACAGAAATCAAGTACATTGTTATGACCATATTGCAAGTGATCTTTTTAAAGAAAGTCTTCTTCATTGTTCAGTGGAACAATATTATGCTGCTACATCAGACCAGACATAGCCTAGGCCTACATTATATAATTTTCATGTACAAACTTGTCCAAGTGAAGTGATATGTGCCATTATTCATGATGAAACTAAAACAACTATGCATAATAAGCTGTATTCGAAAGTATTGGATAACGTTAACAATGGTTAGCCTCTTTCATATCCAGTCCTTCCTCGGATGATGACAGTTACAATCTACAATAATTTGGCCCTCAGGTGAAGGCAGCACTACCCTAATGGCTATCAATGGTTGTCTACCCTTCAATTAGCATATTTGTAGTATATTAGTATAGGGCCTACTAGTAGAATTATAGCCTATGCATATATTATATTGTGAACCTGCTTAAAATCGTATTTGTAAATATCTCTATAGGCCTACTTCATACGGTACCTTCCCACATGGGAAATGCCATGTACTGCAGCTCGTTCTGAAATACACTAGGCTACTAGACTGTTTCTGTATGTAGGCCTAGAGGACTACTGTTCCTATTTGACTTTAATTATGGTAAGTGGTGATAATGGAAGTAAAACAAATGGCGGGTAAAATATATGACTAGCCATAAAATGGTTTGTCATGTACAGTATATCTTTAAGATTAAAAAGGCAAGTAGGGCCTATGTAGACTACATGTTGTTTTGTAATGTGGAAAGTATGAAAAACATCTACAACACGTCTACTCTCATTGGTTACAGTATCATATAGTTGTTACAGTAAAACATCGGTTGATGTCAACTGTTTCATAAGAATCAGCAGGTTATTAGGAAAAATTAGCAAGAAAACCATGAAAAAACAAAGAATGTCAATATGATTAACTGACTGTATTAATATCTTTTCTGTATTTGTTTCTTGACATTTTAGATAAACACTCCACTTGTTGCTCTGCAACTGACAGATCATATAAATAAGTAAGAGTATGTGCACGTTTCTGAGCTACACTATTTTATCTTCCAACAGTTAACCGCTGAGGTGAAATTTACAAATTCAAAGCCAAGGCCATAATTCAAAGCCAAGGCCATGAGATTGTAGTGACCCCAATGTCTAATAATGGCACGAATTAGTCTTTGTCTACATAACTAGTAATCTGTCTCCAGAATTAACTCTTGATGGGTGAGCAGCACAGCTCCTTTCACATCTCCATGTTTCAAATGGAACCCATGAACTTTATACTGCACACACCGAATAAAAAAACGCCTTTTTGTCCATGCCCTTTCTGTTAACAACTAATTGGGATTATATATTGATTTTTGAGGTCAGGAAGACAAATTGATGTCAGAGAAAGTGGTCTTTTGGAAGACACGAAATGAAGGAGGAAAAAGGTGACTTACAGTGGTGCTGCAAATGCCACATGAGATGTGGATTCCACCTGCCTGCCAGAGGTACGCCCTACCCAGGGTATGTTTAATGAGCTAAATGGTTTAAGTATGGAACCAGTGCCACAAATGTCAGTTAAATACCGCTCCCTTTGATATGAATTGTGTTGCATGAAACACTGAACACCAAGACTACTGTACACGGCACCCTGAAACCATAAAACCATTTTTTTTCTCCATCGTTTTCGCTAGCGTGATGCCTTGTATGTCAGTTTGAATTGATTTCAAGGCCTGTAAAGCTTTTTATGTTCCCATCCCATGGGACAGAGAGCATGGTGGGTCCCCAAGTCTCTTCGACGCTGGCTTGTGCGTGATCACTGACCTGTGAATATCAACGGAGGAGGGAAATGAGTGAGAGGTGGACCTTGTCACCATCATTGCACACTGCCGGAATCTAACGCTAATTTTCCACCTCATTTCAGATGTTTGAGGCCCTACAGAAGAACAGCACAAAAAAAGCCATTTAGACACCAGTGTCTTGTGTTGTACTCCCCTGCCAGCGGGCTCTGCAAGGTTTTCCCCATAATTTGCAAGTGTGTCAGGAGAAAGCATTCCATAGTAACTCAACTTTAACAGTGGCTCCCGCCCAAGACCATTATAACACCTGTTTGCTCAGTGCCACTATAGTGACCACCATCGCAGAACTCACAGTAATGGCCAAGGCCGAGAGAATTTCTTACTTTGCAGACTCAACGAATCACTAAATTGACTCTATAGTTTATTTGTAATCTGTAGCCGGCTTCTGTTCCTTGCCAAGCTGATGTCTGGTGCTGCAGAGGCCAGTGTGAGTCATTTAATTCCCCCTGGAACATCACAACTGAGATGGTCTTCTGTGTGTGATGTCCATTTGTCTTTGTTCGTCTTTGTCTTGTTAGTTCCTTAATTGCTAAAAGGAAATCTGTCATGTTGAACTTTCTTTTAAAACTAAGACCCAGACATGTAACATAAAACACATGAAATGTACCGTATGTCCACGGAAATAGGTCATAAAACAAATATTCTCATTCATTCCAAAGAGTCATTTCAGACCTCCTCTTTGGAAAATCTTCCTCTTGCTCTCCGAGTGGATAAAAATATAAGTTCCGTAGAAAGCGACTTACACTTCATTAAAAGTTTTTCTAAAGCAAATGAACAGCTTCCACCCCCATGGGACAGCCAGAGCCCCAGATCTGTGGGCTTGCTCACCTCATTAAGGTCTGTGACATCCCAGCTTGCTTTAAGTCACGACGCACTGTCTTACTTCTGACATCGGTTTAAAAATTTAACTACCATAAGAAAAAAAAAAACTACCCACCTACACTTAAAGTGCTTAATTCACATTTTTTTTTGTTTTCAATCCCTGTGACTGTATGTATTCAAGGTCTGTTACCTTGAAATCAAGTCCCCCCGGGGTTAATTTAGCCCTGAGAGCTTCGCAGAGCCATTTTTGAACTCTGCTGCCACAATATAATCTATCAAAACACTTTGAAGTGAACCCTCTCTCAGGTAGGCCTATCTGGAGGTGAACAGGGAACGACTGCTAAAAGTACTACGCCTTTAAATTCAATCCATGCGTAGCAACATAGTTCCTTTACAGTATAAAAGTCCTGTAACTGGCACAGTGACTACACTACAAAATAGTTAAGTGATTATCTAAAGTAATGCCAACAGTTCTCTTTCTTTTTCTTTTTCAGATATTCAGAATGTTATGATTTGTGAATGTGCTGCTCTCCACTTGCCATTTTGTTCATATTTTTAAACAAATCCCCCCCTGCACAAGAGTGTATTGTTTATATGTTCACATTCACACTGCCATTATACCTTTACTTGACAGCACAGCAAGTGACATGGGAGGTGGTAGTAGGCGGATGGCCTTGTGGGGGTGTCCTTGACCACATGTTGGATTTAAAGATGCTTTCCTTGTGGGCACAGGCAGTGTTGCCAGATTGGGCGGGTGCCCGCCCAATTGGGCTACTTGGGATGAGTGTCTGCGGGTAAAAATGGGAAAAATTGGCCATTTGGCGTTTTTTTTCCCGTCGTTTTGGGCCCATTGAATTTGGGCGGAATTTAGCGCATGTTGGCGGTTTTTGAGAACCTTTTGGGGGGGATTGGATCAGACACATCTGCGATGTATCCAGCTGCTCTTCGTGCAGCGATGCGCTGTGCAGCCCCCCACTGTTGCATTACACCAACAGCTAGTGCTGTACTGGCTGTCTGCAGGCAATATGTTGGCTCAACTTGATGCATGTTAAAGGAAAAGACATGTGCAATATATATGATGGCAGCTTGTTCTACAGGAACACAGCCATCTCTGAAGGATTTTTTTATGGGAAAGCTTGACACAGTTACTGAGTAGGCCCACTTCATTTGCTTGTAACTGTGACTGCAGGTATCGACTGGCTTGGTTTCCATTGAGAGTGACTGAGCATGATAGATGATAGACATTGTGTGTGTACCTGTAATCCTGAATGTTGTCTATCCTTGGATGGACCACAGCTGGGAACTCTCTGGTCACACTCTGTGTTTATACTGTAGTGTACATTGTTGTTGTTGTTGTATGCTTGTCGGAGCAGTTTCTAGAGAGTGGTGTTCCGCTCTAGAAAACATTAAAAAAACGCTCTAGAAGACCCTCTGGGCAAATGCAATTAGAATGAGGTATGGTAAGACTAAGTCAATTATGTCATCACCATGTTGAAAAAGTGGCGCTGATGGGTTGTCAAAAAAAATCGAAGTATTTTCAACATGGCACCGACATGAAACAATATGCGATTTTGGTCTGAATACAGTAACAGTACCAGTGCTGAGGGCAGGATGGGAGCTCATCCCTAAGCACTAGTATTGATAGAATTCTCAACCAAAATGCTAAGAATAATGAAGTTCCAAATGCACACCGTGACCTTTTCACCTTGAATAAATTTGATCTGTTAGATTCAAATTAAACCGGATGAGATATGATCATTTCTTTCAGCGCGGACACACATACAGAAAATTCAGAGAACTGGTGACAGTGGCAAGATACCGGTAATTGGTAAGTTAAAAATAGGTTGAAAGTGAGTTGAAAGTTGAAAGTGTTTGCTGTTAGTTGGCTGCTGGCTATTGGCTCTCCACTGACAACAGCATTATATATCAATATCTCGCAAAAGCTCAATTGTAAAGTCTTTTTCTCATTTGCAATTGGGATGGTGAATGAAAAACAGTCCCCCAAAAGTTATTGTGGTTTGGCTGATAGCTGGGAAACTTTATCGTTTTCTCCACGGACGAGGGGCCAGGAGGCGGGGCGAAGCCACAGAAAGTGGAGGAAGCAAGGTAGCATATTGGAACGCACCCAGGCTCTGCGGATGGGCCTGGGTTAGGTCTCCTTGTTTCCCCTTACATGACCCAGCTGTCAAACTCAGAGGCGATTCTCGGGTCAGGTGGGGCCCCAAGCGAAAATGAGAAAGAATCAACATTTGAATCAACCAAAATCGCCACTACTGTGGTAAAGTGTGGGCTGTTATTCATTATCTAGGGCCTTGGGGCCCCCAAGCGGCTGCCTGCCTTGCCTGGTGGCAAGATGCGCCTCTGGTCAAACTGTCGAAGTTTGTTTTGTGCACTAGTAAGACAGCCACACGATAACGTATCATGTGGCTGTCTTACTACTGCACAAAACAAAGATCCCCTGGTCATGGTATTCAGTACATATCTATTGTTCATTAAAATGTGTCGTTTTAAATATACAATCCAAATAGCTTGTCTTAAGGACTGAGCTTTGGTGCTTGCAAATACCTAGTCTAACTAAAAAGCAAGAGAAGCAAGATGCATTCCCCAGGTGAAAAACCCATATACTTAAAGTGTACTTTTTTTGACCGTACTTAGTACAAAGTGTACTATTTTCAGCGATTTAAAGTGCGCTTCATTGCACTATTAGTGCACTGAAGCACTACTAAAGCAGTACTTCAGCACACTTGCAGCACACTGAGGATGCTAAATTGGCACCGCTTTTGGACAACTTTAAGTGTACTACAAGCATACTTTTGAAAGTATGCTCCAAACACGCTTTTCATTCATTCGTATGGCATTAAGAGTGTGCTTGAGTACACTTCTATAACATTTTATTGTTACTAGAAGTTCAATAAAAGTATATTAACTTCATGCTTCTTTGGACTACATTGGAACATTTTAAGTCTGTAAAAAGTATATCACATTAAGTATTGTAAATATATAACAGGTATGCTTGAAGTATATTTACCGTACACTCCCAAGTACATGAAATAATATAAATGTAATACTACAATCCATGCTGGTCCTCAGAGCTTGTACAAACCCCAACTCCGATGAAGTTGGGACGTTTGGTAAACAGTGAATAAAATCAAAATGCTATCATTTTCAAAACATTCAATCTATTCATTAGATGGAGAATAGTGAAAAGACAACATATTAAGTGTTAAAAACGAGAAANAAATATTGTTTTGGGGGACATATGTACTCATTTCTAATTTGATAAATCCAACACGTCTCAAAAGAGTTGGGACGGGGATCAGTGAAAGTTAGTAAACATCCAAATAAGATAAAACAACAAAGAAGAACATTTCAAAATGAATTGTACTGACGGACAATATAGGGGTCCAGGTATAAGATCATCACAGAGAGGCTGAGTCACTCAGAATTAAAGATGCAAAGGGAATAATTACCATAGTTATTACATACATTTTTGAATTCCCTTTGATTTACCACGATTGAGTGTATATAAGACATATTTTTGTTACTAAAATCATTGTATAGGTTCATGACATCATGAAATATATATTGGGTGTAGTCTCACTCTAATTCCTTGAGTGCTAGAGCTATTGAAAATTGACCATATTAAGAATGCTTAATGCGTGCAAATGATACAGGGGTGTAACATTCTCCTAAGCACCTGAGCTCACTTGAAATAAACCCAGAAGACATGGGAAACTGTCCTTTGCTTACAGAAGTCAGCAGAAGTTGTAGAAGTCCAATCTTTTTGACAATAATAGAGCATTGCACATCCTGTGCTACAGTGAAAATGGACCATCCAACTTGTGTTAGTGCTAGCTTCAAAAGTCAGCCTCCATGATGGCATGCGGGTGCAGTAGTGCATTGGTTAAGATGTTCTCACTCATCTGTAGAGTTAAATACAGTGCTGAATGGTATAAATGGGTTTTAAACAGCATGAAAAGCCACTCATGTGTAACATAATGGATACTGCAGCTTTAAACTTTAACTGGGGGCGTTGGCGTCAGGTGACTGTCGGGCACCAATTGCCCATTGTGCTCTGTTTTAAAAGTTGGCACCTGTTGCTGGAGGTAGGAGGCATGCTACCGCTTGTGGCGGTTTTAGTTAAGATGGTTGTTTGCCAGCTTCAGTCAACCATAGGACTTGGCACTTCGCCTTAATATGGCAATTTGCGCGTGGTGCGCATTGGTCACTGTGGTGTGACTCGTAAAAGACGTTGTGGTTGTGAGCGTCCTTTCAAGCGCTGGCTATCCCCTGCCCTTTGTCATGGTAGGTCTGATCACTTCTCCCTTTATTCCACATCGCATATTAACCATGCATGTGTGACTCACTGGTTGTCATCCATCACTTTATTAGGATATTGTGTGGGTCTCGTGAATGACTTCTCCTCCTGCCGTGCGTGAACGTGCCCATCTGTCTTGGTAGGTTGTCACACTTTCCCTTTTTAACCAATGATGATTATTAATTATGAAGTGATCATGCTTATAATATGTACCCTATGGTAACTTTGCGCAGGTGCCGTGGGTCTCCACTTGGGGCTGTCCGCGGGCTGCTGCTTCGCCCTGTAGTTGCCGTAGAGGATATTTAGTGCTTGTGTGTGTGTGTGTGTGTGTGTGCAGGTGTGCGTGACATTTTTCATTTGCTTTGTCCAGGAGAAAGTGAGAGTTCTCTGCCTTTTATTTTCAGTCTGTGTATTGTTTTGTTCGTTTGCCTTTTCTGTTCACTCCACACACTATTGGGCCCGCGTAGTGCGCGGATCACCCTAGCCTACTGTAGCCCCTTGTTTGCCGTGCGGTTTAAAAGTGTAGTCTAGCCAACGTGTGCAGTGTTCCGGTGTGCGCTTGCCGTGTCCTGTAATTTATGCTATTGTGTTTTAAGGGTTGCTGTGCAATATTTATTAGGCTGTAGGGGTTGGGAAGATCTGGCCTTCTTGGCTCATGTGGGGGTGTCATTGTCTTTTGTAAATGTGTAATATTATTATTAAAAAGAGAAGTGATTATTCCCGTACACCTTGTCTCTCGTCCTGACGAACCTGTGTGTCCTTTTTACTTGGGTGAAACACTCAATTGTCCCACGGGACTGGCGTAGTCGGTGCTACAAAGATCGAAATTAATCTTTATGGTGTTATTAAATTAAACAAGTGAGGTCCACTCTGCTACACATGCATTATATTTTGAAGGGAGATCTTCGATTACTGCCACATAGTAAGGTCAAATTGCATTCTCTACTATGTTTTAACAGTTTGGCTCCATCATAAGGACCAGCAGGTGATAAAATGGTGGGTTTTTGGTCAAGACCTGTCACACTGTAAGCACTACAGAAAGGAAAACACTGCAAAACATGACAAGGAATACACCCACCATTTAAGCTGGTGAAATCATGTCCAAGATAGGAATTAACACTTTTTTTATATAAAATCATCTCATCGGTTAATGTATTTAACTGTTAAGTGTTGTCTTTTGTTTTGTTTTTAGTCTTCCTCGACATTTGCTGCCATTTATTGTCCCCGTCCCAACTCTTTTGAGACGTGTTGGATTTATCAAATTAGAAATGAGTACATATGTCCCCCAAAACAATATTTTTTCTCGGTTTTAACACTTAATATGTCGTCTTTTCACTATTCTCCATCTAGTGAATAGATTGAATGTTTTGAAAATGATAGCATTTTGATTTTATTCACTGTTTACCAAACGTCCCAACTTCATCGGAGTTGGGGTTTGTACATTACACACAGCCACATGTCACAGTATGATACAGTATGCATGCCTAGCATGACTAACATTTACAATCATTGCATTGTTACAGATGTTTCAGATACACATTTCACTTTATTTCAATCTTGTTCCACCTTCCTGCATTTGATCACTTGAATTGATCACTAATGGTGACCCTCTACTCTTTGTTTGAACGACTAGTTCCAACTTACCTCCCACCATGATATCATGGGAAGTGTGAGCCTATATATACCAGAACATATACGTGACCATCATAATGACGGTGAGAACATGGTCATTTTTTTGTACCACTTTAAAATTAAAACTCCTACAATAAACACAGAATATAACAATGAGTAATATTTTCATACAAACCAAAAATATTCCTTCAGGATAAATGGCTTTCTGTTTGAGAAATTTAGCTCCAAGAAGTGCATTGCATGATGGGACATGTATGATGGTGCATGATGGGTAAATGCACTTTGTGTAAGCACACTTTGAAGATATTTGGGTGAAGTACAATCATGGTGCACTTAGAAAAAGTGTACTTGCAATATGTTAAAGCGATTTACTTTAAAGCGCACTATAGAAAATCACACTTCAAAGACATTTGGGTGAAGTGTAATCATATTGCACTTTAAAAAAGTACAATTGCAATATGTTATTAAAAAGTACACTTTTTGTAAGTTCACTATTAGAACACTATTAGTATATTCCGCTAAATACACTTTAGCCAAACATCTTCGAAGTGCACTTGAAGTATGGTTCGCTAAGTGTACTTTCTTTGAGAGCAACTTAAATACATCTAATTTTAAGTACACTTTAAATAAGCATATTGTACACTTCAGTCATGCTTTTATTGTACTAAATTGAACCACTTTTTCACCTGGGTTGTTTTTTTGTACGTGTTTTCTGATTCACCCTGTGATCCTCTATAAAATCGACACTGACACCGAACAAGAATCTTATTGATCTTGTTTCCAAGATACAGAAAGACCTGTGCACCTTATCATCCCCCCCCTCTCTCTCTCACACACACACACACACACACTCTGTCTCTCTCTCTGTCTCTGTCTCTGTCTCTGTCTCTGTCTCTCTCTCTCTCTCTCTCTCTCTCTCTCTCTCTCTCTCTCTCTCTCTCTCTCTCTCTCTCGCCAAGTTATTCTTGTGGGGCCACCCTACTGACTCTTACTCATATTAACCCTGCACCTTTACTAAACTGTGCCCAGACGAAAACAGCCCCTTGCATCAACCTGCCAGTAAAGAAATGTTTTGGCAGTTTTATTTTTACCAGTAACAACAACATGTCCAAGAAAAACAGTATTATATTTGAAGAAACCCCTCCCTATTTTTTCCATCTTAGTGAGAACATGGTCACGCATAAAGATAGGCACACACACACACACGCGCGCACGCACACACACACACACACACACACACACACACACACACACACACACACGTACGTGCACATGCCCTTACATACACAGACGTGCAAACACTCTCACTTACGTACAATGAGACACACATACACACGTGCACGTGTCAAAAAGAAAGAACAGTACCTGTCATATCCCCTTTGATTCAACATGGCTAAAACATGCTCTCCAAGTTCAGAAGCTACACATAAGCCAAACTGACAGGCTACACAAGGTGCATTCAAGCTTAAGTGTGTGCAGCGTGACGTATGGTCGAAAGGCCTGTCTTGTGTTACAGTAAGTGCATCATCATGTTGTGTCTCTGAGAGAGAAGAACAAAAAAAAGCTCAGGAAGCAATGCTGGTGTTGATGTATTTCTGTGCAGCCTCACGATTTCACAGAGGAGCTCGGGAGTGTTTAAATACAGGAGGTCTGATTTACAACAGACAAGTCAATAAAATGTCCCTAAGTAAACATCAGCTTTGATTTATTCCACTGTTACAGTGCATCCTCACCACCACATTACGCTATACCTCTTCTACACACTGTGAGGTCCTGCCCAGGAGGGTTAAGAAAGACGGGGGAGAAAAAAAAAAGAGATGCCTTGACAACGGTCTAGGGCTATGTTCATTTCTGCTCCAGTAGCTAATCGTGCACTGCACACACATAGACACTGGAAGATGAATTGATTGTAAGGACAGAGCTCTATTAGCGCCTCAGCACCAGAGGATCCTGGCCAAGTGATTGCGACAGCTCATTAAGCTCCATCAGCCCCCAGCCTGCTGCTCCGGAGCACACCTGACCCCTCCAACTGCCTGCAGTCACACTGCTGCCAGGGTTGCCAGATGAGGCTGATGATTTCCCAGCCCAAAAAAATGCTCAAAACCCGCCTGGAAGCACTAAATCCCGCCCAATTCTATTGATTTCTATGGCAAAAATTGGGCTGGTTATCCTGCAAAATGCCATTTTTACCCGCAGACTGCCATCCTAAGCAGCCCAATTGGATGGAAAACAGCCCAATCTGGCAACACTGACTACTGCCTGCTTGCCTGCTAGCCTGCTTGTTGGTTACACAGCTGATCAAAGCCATAATCACGGTTGTTGTTTTCCTTGGCCCCCCTAACCCAGTGCTTCAAGCAGGGGTACATGTACCACTAGGGGTACGCGAGCACAACCTCAAAAATGTGATAATAACAAATACATCCAGTGTAGTCATAGAGGGCTAGAGGAGCAGGTATTGAGCATGAGTGAGGGGGTACTCATATGACCAATTTGCTTAGGGGGAATGCAGGACAAAAAAGGTTGGGAAACACTGCCCTAACCCAACCCATACGATACGATACGATACGATACGATACGATACGATACGATACAATACGATACGATACGATACGATACGATACGATACGATACAATACGATATGATTATACTCATTTTGCGTCCCTGAGCAACACTCGTTTAAGACAGGACATACACGTAACATCACATCACAAGACTATTGCACAACTGACAAAAAAACAAGAGGACACAGGCCTATATACAGACATATGGTACATGCATACATACATTGCATACAACCCCATCCCAAACACCCCACCCTATCTCCCCTCTCTCCTTTTCTTGCCACTGGTTCAGGTGTGCTGTGTTTGTGTTGGTGTGCATTCTGATTCTGCGTTTCGGTTCTGCGTTTCCTAGTATTGCTTTCGGATAAAATTGACATGTCTATTTCTCTGTTGTAAGTGCCGGCGTTGTTTGACCCGTATTGCAGGGTACCTTTGGTCATCTGCGTTGTTCATAGGGGGGCTCCTGTAATGACAACGATGTTTAAGTGTTGTCACAGCTCACGCTGATATCCTCCGTCCTCAGCAGATCTGTCAACCGCTGTGCTGGTTGCGTAGGGGAGCGGTGAATGGGCGAAGACATTCAATAACATGCCATTTCCAATGATTGTCACTCGGAGCTCACGTCGAGCGCAAACTGCCTGAGGACAACGCAGCTTATCAGCATAAGAAACGCCCGCTTGCTCTTCCACTCTCTTCAAAAAAGGGGGGAATGCAAAAGATGTCTCGCATCCTCCTGTGTCCTTTGTGCATTCAGATGCTCATGCAGCCTTTTTTGACACACACACACACACACACACACACACACACACACACACACACACACACACACACACACACACACACACACACGCACACGCACACGCATACATTCTCTCTCTCTCTCTCTCTCTCTCTCTCTCTCTCTCTCTCTCTCTCTCTCTCTCTCTCTCTGGCTTTGATTTGGTCTCACTGTTTGTTATGGTTTGTGAGCTTCCCCCCCCCCGCTGCAAACCCAGACAGAACTTCATGTCCCTATGCGTTATCTGCTAACTTCTACAGAAGAGGTAGGCTATATGAATCACAAGTGCAATGTTGGGATTTGTGGGCGGGAGTCATATGGGACTAGGTATCACTATAGATGGTTACTGGTTTGAATTGCATGCATCCTGAGAAGACAATGCCAATCACAAGCAAAACACTGATGCAGTTCTTCTTGCTTTTGATAGATGTGTCTTTGTGAAATCCATATAAGCACCATCAGTGGCAGAACAATTGCACACAGGGCCCCAGGGCACGACACTTATAGGGCCCCCTATACAGCTTGCCAAGCTCACAATAGGGCCGCCACCACCAATACAGGAGGGCCCTGGGCCCAGGGACAAGTGCCCTGCTTGCCCTCCCTGTAGCTCCGCCCCTGAGCACCATGGCCTACTGCATGTAGGCCTATGTCTTTCTGTATACAGCTTTACTTTACTTACGGCTTTTTGCCCACATCTAAGAGCTTTCACAGTGTGAGTTTGTTTGGTATGTTGGTATGGTTCACTATATTTTAAATGTAAACACATTCTATGCAAACCGGGTGTCGACTGAACCAGTCTGCCAGTAATATCCTGTAGGCTATGTGTTACTGTTTGGAGAAGGGGGAGATGATTTGACAATGTTTTTTTGTTCCACAATTGATTTTGCCTACATGGCTATGTGTCTACCTGGTCTCATAGTAATTGGGTATGATTTTGGAAATATAAAGCGATTTGTAGTCCTACCTCAGAGCATGTTTCAAGGAGGAAAATATCCACGAGGTGCTTAAGACAGAGCTAAATGCCTAATATACAATATAATAATTCTGTCTGCTGCCTAAAGAACTGTGTTTGGGTCAGCATCTGGGAGAGAGTTGTCACGGGTACTGGCAGGGTTGAATAGATTGACAATTAACCCCTTGTCGACATTTTCAAAATATGTTCCGAGGAACATCGTTTACTGTTCGCAGAAGGCATTGTGGGAGGCATGTGTCGTAATGAAACCAGACTGACATGAAACATGTTGATGTGTTCTTGATACATGTAGATACACTAAAAGAGAAAAGTTTTTTTTTTTAAACGAGCCATTAAATAAACTGTTAGCTCAGGCCACTTCCCTCACCCATCTGTTATATGGACATAAATGGCCACTCAGGAGTATATCTGGCAGGTGTTGGGGTGCGGAGCTCAAGAGACACAGCCACCACAGTGCAGGGTGGATAGGAAATCTTACCCTGAGATTTTACTCCCAAGGAGATGTCTCCACCACAACTAGTAGATCTGGAGAAAAGTTTTTGGTTTAAATGAAAGAAATATAGACCACATGGATGGTGACAATTTAGAATCACAAATGTGAAATGGTGAAAAAGCACCTGTAGCAGCATGGAAGATGAGGTGGTGAGCATGAGGAAGTAATAACACCAACAACAAAAAGAAATAAAAAGGGGGAAAAAAAAGAAAATAGAACTGCAAGGGTTACCAGCAGGGAACTGAATGTGTCTAGTGGAAGCAGTACCACAAAACGAAGGAGAGAGGGAAAAGACAAAATAATAACAGCAAACTAGACATAACGACACAACAGGAAGACAATATAAAATACAGGAGCAGAGGAGCTGATGGCGAGCGAGCGGCAGAGAATGGTCTGATTCAGCAGGAAGAGAACAGCCCATCTCGTCAGTGTCCACATGAATAAAAAAAATCAATTATAAGAAGTAGGGATTATTTTGTGCACCAGCGAGCACTGAATGGAAAGCAATACGAAGAACAACTACGTATAGCTGGTAAGTTATTGCTGCTAACAAGTTCAAACAAGCACTCCATGCCTCAGAAGACAAGGCTAGTGGGAATGTCAACAGAAAAAAATTGAAGCAATTGAAATGGAAGGCCAGTGGCAAGATGAATGAAGAGCTACAACTCTAAGCACAAACACACAATGTGAGCGAGAGGGACCAGAAGTCAGGGTCATCGGATGGCACCTTACACAAAGACGAGCGCACGGCCAGGTGGCCATTCCGTGTCCCCTTCCTCAGCCAACAGCTGAATCATGTTTTGTTTTTGTTTACTGAAAGAGTAGGCGGCGAGGGGGAAAGAAGACAACAAACACTACTTTGATGCAAAATCGCCACATTCTACCCCCCCTCACCCTTTTTTGTACTCTTACCATTGAGAACTCACCCGAGTAAATAACTAGGTTCAGAAGACATAATGCCACCACGATAGGACACTGAGACTGGTGTGTATCTGTAGAGCTTAAATTCATTAGAATTAAAATTAAAGATACAGTTGCATATTAAAGTGCACAAACAGTTATTTGTTTGAACATGTTGTACACATCCCAGAATGTGTTCGCACAAATTGGCCATGGCTCATGAGAACCACATCAGGCTGTGAAAAACTCTATGTTGGCCTTAAAGGGCAATACTATGTATTGATTATAGGGTCGAGCCAGAGGTGATGACACAGTATGTGTGCAGTCTACTTACTGGTCATGTAACTATTTTCACAAGCCATTTTTCTGACATCTACACACAATAGCTGAGTCTCTCTGTCTCAGTCTCTGTGCACAATTTTGGTCTATTTAGAAGTGGCAATGTTTTCCGCAAAAAAAAAAACAAACAGGCAAAAAAAAAAGAAAGGCACACACTTGATTTTCAGTGACAGCCGTTGCTTCGGGAGGGGTTATATACTTTCCAAACAGCGTTCAGGTTGTAATTGTAATATCAAGTGTCTGGGTCCTGTGCCTCTCTCCAGTGTAATAACAGTTTAATTAAGTCAGCCAGCTGCAAGAAGCCAATTAGCATATATTGTTTGAGGAACATATTAGATTTCCCTCTCTCCCCCTCTTCTCTGGGGAGGCCAGGTGGAGTCAGCACACTCACATATGTTTGTGAGACTGCTTGAAGGCTCAATTAATTGAAATAACCCATGATGGCCCAAATCTCCCAACAAAGCTCACGAGTGTGTTGTTGGAAAGGCCTCCAATCTACTCATCGGCACCACCACGTTGCCTTTTTGACTCCGCGCGCGTGAGGAGGAGACTGTTTGCACACGGTGGCTTATTTGTTTTATTTGGCGCGCACTGAGACACCATGCGATGGGGGCAGTAGAGAGCTTTAAATATTGATGACGGTCTATGTGTCTGACTGACTGACTGACTGCACATAGCTCTGACCATTTCAATTGGATTCATGGAAACTGTCACAAGCACAGCCATGCCTGTTTTTTCAGAGGTGAACTGGATTATTTGAAACATATTTATATGACTTAAGTAAGAAACTTAAAATATTTGAAGGCTCAACAAAAATGTCGTCATACCTAAAAATATCTCTGTACAAACTAGCTAATCATGAAAAAATTAAAAGCAACATATGTGAATCTCCAGAACCACAACTTTGTTTTGGGTTGGACTTTTGCATTAACTCAGTTTAACCATCATGTGTGTGTCTGTGTGTGTGTGTGGGAGAGAGAGAGAGAGTGTGTGTGCTTTACAGTTGTGCTCTACCACATGGGAGCACTGTTGTGCAATATGCCCAACCTTCCCTTTCTCGCCTTCAATCAAGTGCGTTCTGCGTCTCTTTCCAGCTCCTCTTTCAGCGCAGGCTCGCGGCCCCGTGTGCTGTACGGATTAATGCCAATCATAGGAGCGCAACCCAGGCAACAGAGTGGCAATGCGCCTTTGAATTTTTTTATCGTATGCCAAAAGGACAACTTTCTATTCGCGAGGCTGCATGGGTAGTGCTGTCAGAGGTTACATTTTTACATCAGCTCATCTTTTTCATTGCATCCTGTAATATCCTTGTCATCACCAGTGAACCTTTATATCACACATTTCGTGCTTTCACAGAACTAATTCAGCCATGTAAATAAAGTAAGCTCTTGGTGTGTCCATTATTGATGTGCAGTGACTATTTGCAGCCAAAGCAACCGGCCTTGGAGAATGAAAATGTATTTCTTTGCTTGCACATTATCGAGGAGCCAACCTGACATGCAGCGCTGCTCTTCACTCGACCACTTCACCTACAGAAAAACACGTCTTTCACAATGACTGCAATTATGGTCTTTAAATGACTGCAGCACTGTGATTGCAGTGCAGCCATATGCACCCCAACATCCTTACAAAAAAACCCTTGTATGTACATGATTCACATGAAGGACAAAGGACACATCTGTATGAAAGCGCTGTAAAAAAAAAAAAAAAAAAAAAAGGCTGTCTGTGTCAAGAAAAGGCTGGTCTTCTCTGTTGACTGTCTGCTAGTGTTTGCATGGGGGTCTTCTCGGCACTGCTGGTGTCTTGTCTGCCCAAGGCTGTTAACTTCCCTGTGAGGAGCCAAGCGCAGAAATTGTCATGGATACTGTGAAAGTGGCACTGAGCGAGGCTACAGTGTTTTCCCCATGCTCATCTCCCTTTAGACGGCGGCCAATATGTAGCCTCTACTGTAATAGGAAGTCTATTTGATACATTTGTGATGATGCTTTGATCCCATGAGGCTTCACATCTTAAGGCATGTACTCACATAATCACAGCTTGCCTGTAACATATTGACATATGATTTAGAAGTGTATGTGTGTGTGTGTGTGTGTGGGTGTGTGTGTGTGGGGGGGGGGTGATGGGGGTCGGTTGTTGCTATGACCATTTAATGATGTGAACAGTTGACTTTTTATTTAGTTTAAGGATAATAGACATAGCCTACATTCATTCATACATACATTCAAAAATACAGACATTCAGTGAAAGGGCCAAGTTGACAAATGAGGAACAATTCAATACTTCAATAATTCAACTAGGCCTACTTAGATTAATGGTAACACAACCATACCATGTAATATTTATGCAATGCTATTACTTGCATAAAATACATATAGGCTACATGTCACCATGATTAGATAAAATGTGTTCAAAGAAAGCTTTGTACCGGCTCTTATGTTAAAGAATACTTGATGTAAACATGAAATTCAAAAGTGAGCGTAGTTCTTTTCTCTGTGATCTTTATAAACATGTGTGGAGTGATTTTTCAGGGTTGTCAGCTCCATAGAGATCTGAACTCACATGAAACAATTCTGAATTTCTGTTGGTGTCAAGTTCTCCACTTTTTACATGCCACAGTAGGGCCTAATAATATAAGTGTTAACAGCTTGAGATACATGAGTAATGCATGGCATATGGAGTTTCCACACGGAACGGTACAGAAACAAAAATAAGCATGGAGTAATAAAAGTGTTAGCCTTTTAGCAGTATCGCCACATGAAATGTTCATACAAATTGCACAAAAGAATCTCATGTCTCCGAGTGTAGGTAGGGGTCTTGAACAGATCTGTTTAACTACAGTCCTGGTCTCTGTCAGAAACAAAATACCCCCCTTACAGAGGCAAGTTCAATATTCCCATGAACTAGAGTTTTCTGACAAAGAATGCTTGAATGAATGATTGGAGTGTTCCTCCCTAATCTGATCTGATGTCCTTACAGAAGGATGGAGGGCTTCTGAAGTGCTCCAGACGGAGCGATCCCTCCTGATCTCCGGCCTCACAACCACATAGACATGAAACAATCGTCTGTGTAAGAGCTGTGTGCTAGCTCACTCAAAGTCTCCAGCAATAGAGTGTGAGGACTTTAAACGCCCATGTTTGACATGTGTGAGAGTGGCGCACATGTTTTTGCTTTTGTGTTACGTTGTGTTTCATTTATTTTCATTCTTGTAAAGAAATAGTTATAGGCTATATTGAAACTGATTCTCCATGTCCACAGTTTGACACAAACACAAAGGTAGGGCAGGAGGTTTTTTTTCTATTGTTGGTGAATGTCACTTCTCCTGTCTCATTGCTCTAGTATGCTGCCATGGCAACCGGGCAGATGTGCGGGGTCTAGGGTCAGGATGCAGGCTTGTTCCTGGGAGCCACCAAGAGGAAGTGTGTCACACTGGCAGTCTGGTCCTAGCCTTAGCAACGCATCCCTCCCTGCTCTCTAGCCAGGTGTCACCTATTAAATCCATCAGCAAATACCTTTTGTTTTGGAGAGCAGAGCAGAGTCCCCAAGGTTATGGCCACAGGCACACATGACACCAGTCAGCACTTCCTCAGGTATGGGCTGGTCATTCAGGGACATCCTGTTTGTCTTCCTCTAATGGGGAACTCAGTCACAAATTTCTCTGTTTTTGGTCTTTGGTAGCTATATAAACGAGTGCTTTGAATGTATTGCTGATATTATACTCTTTAGTCAGTATGTTTTACATTGCCAATCCTAACAGGCTGACCTGCAGGCTTCTTACAGAATGGCAAGTAAAAATGACTGGCTTACATGGGATTTAAGTTTTACAAAGGGATTACATGTCATACTCTCTGTTGTACATTACACAGACAAGCAACCAAAGGTTATACTGTATACAACAACAACCATGACTATTGGATTGGATTTGTGAATATTATTGTATTGTGTTTCCCCACTACATTGTTCGGAACTAGATACCTTATCGGTTAGCTTTCACTTGTGATTAAATTCGATCAAGGACAAACTTTCCGATGGCTGTGCTGTGCTATCACAGAAGTTATATTGCAATCTGCAGTGGAATTGAGTGTCTCACAAAATGTTTGATTGCGATTTGCTTGAGCTTTTAATGAGCTCATTACATAGAACTATTCCCATTCAACCGTGTGGTCATTGCAGTATAGGCCTACTCTTTATCGTCAGCAAACGCATCGTTACAGGACGCATTGTTTTGATTTTCTCCTGTGGCGTGCAGTAAGTAAGCACACAATTTATTTTGTGAGATGAGCACAGGAAAATGGCAATGATTATGAAATAAGCAGAAGATTGTTGTGCTGAGGTGTACTGTGTTGGGTATAGTCATTTTAATGTTTGCAATAGACTAAATAAAAAAGGCAAAAAACTTTGCCATTTTGTACCACATCCATGTGTCTGACAATTGTTTTTTCCCCCTCTGCCTTTTTTCCAGACTGGCATTTGTTTTTAAGCAGCTATCTCTAAAAAGTGGATTACTGTGATTTGTGATGCACAGTGTGCTGAAGTGCCGGCGTGCCTGCCTGCCTGCCTGCCTCCTGTAGCCAGGAGGGTCTCAGCTTGTTTAGACTGCTCAGATCCCCAAGCGTGCGTTTCCATGGCGTGCCTCTGCTCTTTGTCCTTGGGTTTTTTTTATGGTGACAAAACATCAGATAAGGGGGCTCATAACATGTACATTTCCTGTCCCAAACTCCATGGGGTGGAGCCGAGCCCCGTGATCGGGCTCCGCAGGAAACCTCATGCCCTCCTCATGCACAGACAGACAGAGGAGCAACATCTGCGTGGGCTTTCACCCAAGGAATACTCCTGAGGAATACCATCACGAGGACAGTCACATTGTGCTGAGAGAACCCTGAGGAATAGGCCTATGCCACTGCTTCTGGCATCAAAGCAAGCGTCAAACACGCTTTTGACAATTTACTTTCAGCATCATTGTTCCGAACAATATAGCACTGACTACACTAATTTTAGCATTCCTGTTTGTGTCCCTTGATAAATGCTGACAGTGGAGTTTCATGTCTATGCTTACATTTATATTGATATTTATTCTTGCCTACATAAAGTATGAATACAGCCACAGCCATTTGTATTTACAGTTGTTGTTTTTTAATATATATATATATATATATATATATATATATATTTTTTAAACAACTTACCCTAACATACATCTATCCACTAAAGGGCTTACAGTTAAGACACAAACATGCCATACTGTGACATGAGAAGCATCTGGATCAAAAGCAGAAAAAAAATACCCAACGGTCTATTACTGGGTTTGAATCAGTACTCAGAGGCTTAAGGATAGTTGTTGGCCCCATGACCTATAAAGCTGCATTCCACTCTACCATTCACTGAGTAGTTTTATCCCGTTACTCTCACACGCTTGCTATTATCAGCCCCGTGCCCAGCAGCGACATAATGGACAAAGCAGACAAAGCAGGACTCTAACACTCTAGCCTCACAAATAAAACTGCTGCCACAATGCAGAACTGTGGTGGAGGATTGTACACTAGGCTACGCACCTTAAAGTGCAGATGGTGTATCTGAGGTGTTAAGTCATACTTATGTACTCTGATTCTATGTTGCTTCACAATGTTTGGGAAAATATGAAACGTATAGAAGTGCATGACACAGCTGACGCTGACAAACAAACTGTAACAGCCAATAGACCTCATCTTACCTCCAGTGGGAAGGAACAACAACCTCGGATGGACATAAATGACCATGACATGACTTCTCTTATTGGTAAAAGCCCATCCTTACTGTATAGGCCTACATAAAATGTCACATGGGGGAGATGGAATTTGTTTAAAGTGATGGAAATATGCATAGAGTTTCTTACGAAGTCTGTCTAAACTAATGCAAGCTTCACTGATATATGCTGTCTACTATGCTGCCAAAGAGATACAAGGCTTGGATCTGGCGCTCAGTGCTACAAAGAGAATAAAAACATGGACCTACAACAAAGAAACATGTTCCAATATGACTAAAAGAAAAAATGTATAATTACGTGTTTTTAGAAAGTGGGACACAGTCTTTGATGCTAATATTTATATTTACATAAATTTTACTCTGTGCCATTTCAAAGGCTTAAAATTATGCCAGAAGTCAATGATCAAACTGGCAGTGCCCGCCTTTATCTGTTGGAAATTGCAAATATATTTTAAAACATTCTGCATTAATACTATGTTAATTTCTCTGAAATGAGCAATAAATTACCAAGAAATATTGTGGGAAGTCTGCACTAATAAGGCACAATCATCTTACCAAAAACATATCCAGCCTGTTTACATGGAGACATTCTCCCACATATCCCCAGTGTGAGGTGAGGTCATGCACTTCTTAAAACATGGGGGCTACATAGTTCATCAGATATGAACTGGAGGCGGCCTGCTTTCTCCTTAAACACTTTCTTGGGTGACAGACGATCAGATTTCTGTTTTCTTGTTTTCTTCAGAAGATGTCACAGCTCCAAAGTGCTATACACTTCTGGAATGAGCTGAAGCATTTTGAGAGAGAAATGTTAAGCTGGGATGTGATAAACAACACTTCAAATCCCTGTCACAATGGATGAAACCCTTGCGAACTTTAGCAGTACACACAGTGACAGCATCACCTTTTTTTTCTCCAAGCGAAAAGCAATAGCTGTTTGCGAGAATGTGGCAATGAGTGTGCATAATAAGATGTGGGGTAATCCATTCATGTCCTCTTCAGAAAAAAAATCACAGCACTGCAAAAAATTGATTGTATGATTAGTTTGTTTTCGCATGAACAATCCAGTCGAGAAACAATGCTACTGATGTTGGATTGACAAGAGTGGGGGTGGGGGATGTGGGGGGTATTATCCATGACAATACAAATTATACATGGTCAGAGTTTACAGAGGATATGACACATATACCTGACAAGACAAGACCTGGCAAGACACCTGACAACAGCTCAGTCAATCAAAAAAGGGAAAATTGTGTCATTACATCATTAGATAGGCTACATGTTGAAGTAAAAGCACAATACACACAGTTTTTCTCAATTGGTTTTATACATTTCGCACAAGAGAATAATCATTCTCAAAACTTCCTGTTCAATTGTGACTTCCTGCTGTTACCTGTGCACATGGTAAAATATGTTTTTCATAGTTTTCAGCATTTAGCAAATGCTTTCATCACCATGCAAATGGTTATGTACAATCCTCAGGTTTTTTTGGACGTTATCAATTGCGTTTGTCATATCACTCAAAAAGCATTGTCACTGAATACATGAAACTATCTCACTCCCCAAAACATTTAGGCCCTAGGTCATAGTATAAGTCTTGCCATGCAAAATGATTTACCAAGCTGTCATAATGTGTTACGTAAGAACTGTATCATTTCCATTGGATTTTTGTCTATAAATGTGATCTGAATGGGTGAATTGCTCGCAAGTAAATATTGACTCTCTCTAATCAAAAGCAGTAGAAGGGAAAGAGAAAACAGGCATGCAATACAGCAATAGGCACTGCACTGCATTACATTACTCTATGCCTCATGTGCCCTTTATGACTACGCTCCACACAAAATTACAATATTTCCCTAGAATTTTACTAGTAGTAGGAAATTGATCGCACTCAATTTTTCTTCTTTCTTGTTGTTTTCTTTTTATTTTAACATTGCAGGGACTGACATGACAGACGTTTCGGCTGCACAGAGCCTTCTTCAGTGTCACAGATTCAGTCTATTTCCTGAAGTCTTTTGAAGTCCTAGAATTTTACTAGACAGTAAATGCACTGTATACAGTATCAGTGTATTGTTTCAAATTTATTTTGCTTTACAGTTCTATAATTTTTTCACATGGGCCTGCGAGACTAGTACGTAATGTTAAATGATATTGGTTGTTTTTTCCGTGTGAATTTGTATTCTAAATGCATATAGCCTTTCATCAAGAAAATAATCAACATGAAAGTAAAAAAACAAAATCTGTACAACTTCAAATTAAAATAGAACATATTATGTCTTGTTTGGATAAGGGGCACAGTGCTACTGAAAATGAAAGGATAAGAGAGGTGTATGGAAATTTCATGAAGTCGTGAAAAGCTGCTACACACGCTTTAACAAATATAATCTCTGTCATTATAATACAATACTCAGAATGAGAAGACTAGAGAACGTGGTGAGGAACAGATGGACAGATAAGAAACAAAGCCAAAGCAAAACGGACCATATCTGGTGGTTGAATCAAAGTTTTCACAAAGTGCAAATGATAACTTGAAGCCCGCCGACAGGGGGTGGGGGGGCGAACGGGTATGTTGTATTGGGCCCAGGGAGATAGGGGCCCCAGAATTGGGTCCCAATTACATTATATGTATTGGGTTGGGAGCCCTTTCAATTTACTTTGTCCTGGGCCCAGCAAAAGCTGTCAGTAGCCCTGGTCACCAGGGTCAAACTAAGACTCAGTCTGGCGTAACCAGACCCTCATGAATGTTTCGATTGCGTTTGGCAGAATTCTCCTGGACACAGTTTTCAGTCACATTGCACCCTAATGGGCACAGACATTTTGTCAATTCCAAAATCATCTGACCAGGTTAATAATATAACCAATAAACCAAATAGCACAATTCTAGCCATATAAGCAATTCCAGCGAGGTGGGAAAACAACTGAGATGCTGGTTACTGATGGTGAATAAAATAAAAGGTTGCTTTGAACTTGCTTCAAATGAACAGGCATGTTACTAATAGAGCTTGTGACTTGATGCTTTCCTCATTATGCAGTGACTGCTCAATCTAAACGTAATGGCTGTTTTAAAAACAATTCTATGGATGATTTATTTCCTTGCATGGAAACACCCTTTGATGATCTAACGAGCTATGTGTTTGTCATATTGTCTATGTCAGTTCAGGCTGTGGTGACAAAAAATGTGTCATTGCTAGTCGGCTTACTGCATCACGTTCTGCTACAAGGGAAACAAGTTAAGACTGATGAGTCTGTAAATGGGTCTGCTTTCCTGTCAGGCAAACTACAAAGACAAACTTTAGTTGTTTCCTGGCTTTAACAGATATTCTTTTTCCACACTGAGAAAAAAAAACGTTTCCTGATGTGAGCTGAAAGGCTAAAGTAAATGAGGTAGTTTTTTCCTCAACATGTGCGTTAGACAGAGGTTGTGGGTATATCGGTATACATCCAAGCGTGTTATTAGCAAAGGTAGGTAGACAGCACATTAGGTAGACAGCACATTAGTCAATTTTCCAGCTTCAGATTTCTCTCCGGTCAGTTGAAAGCTGGCTGAAGCAGGAGCACACTGTTTCCTCTTGGATGAGGAAACAGAAACCCAGTGTCCGTATCACCTTTGTCCATGTGCAGGAGGAAGTGACATTGCAGATCTGGAAATGCCAGCACGGGATCCTGGCGAAGTCTGAGTCGGTGCAAGTACAGAGCTGTGTTTGTTGGTCACATGTGGTATTGCAATACCTTGGGGTATAGGGCCGGTTCTAGTCCATTTGATGCCCTCGGCAAGCACTTAGAAATTTTGAAATTGACAACTGTAAACATAGAGTAGTAGTACGTTTGTACATCTGATCAAGCATAGCCAATCTAGCACCTATTAAATTTATGCCGAGTGCTCATGGATAACCAATGTTAATGTAAAGTTAAGTTTGTTATTTTGTTTTTCTTCATGTTGTAATTGTGCAGGACTTTTCAGCCGTTACTGGCGCCCCCAAGCCATTTGGTGCCTTTGCCTATGCACCGGGCAATGGACCATTTTAAGAGATCAGCATTAACTGAAGGGCCACTGATTTCAAGGTCAGTCTTAATGTTTTTTATGTTAATATGAAGACCGTCCACAATTAAGACTTTCATCCAGTAGGACACAAATACTGTACCTCTACCACCCACCCCTTGGCTGACGTGCATGATGTTATTTCACTCTGTGTTGATTTTGGCGAGCAGATCAAACAGTGTTCACTAGGGGCTATAGGAAGTGGCTTGACATGGCACTGGAGCTGGACAGGGGCATGTCTCTTGTCCGTTTCCCCAGCAACAGTAGCAGCCCCCCTGTCTGTCTTGCAGCACATGCGGGGCTCCCTATCTACCATTGCACAGGGGATGCAGTTGTCATGGCTTGGCAGGTTGCCTCAGTTTCTTCTTTTTCTTCTTTTTCTTCTTTTTCTTCTTCTTCTTCTTCTTCTTCTTCTTCTTCTTCTTCTTCTTCTTCTTCTTCTTCTCTCGCTTAGTCAGATTGGCAAATGTGATGTTTAGTCTTCAAGGGAGCACATGATATGCTCCACCCACATCACCCTGACGCCTCCAGGGCTGTGACCAGAGAGCTGGAAAACTGAAGGCAGATGTTCTCTCTCTCTCTCTCTCTCTCAGCCTCCCCTTGCTGCCAATCCCTGACAAAGGCTTTGGGTGTTCATAATGCTCTCTCGCCGACTATCATGGAATACTATGTAATAGACCCACAGAGAGTAAAGGAACAGCCCCGTAGAGAATCCCTCAAAAGACCCTTGCATCACTGCGGCTCCAGGATTTTATCCCGGGCAAAAACCCGGCTGACTTACCACTGTGGTACTATTGGTACTATTGGCGCTGCAGAGCTGCTGAGTGTGTGCTCTTGATCACAGCACACTGTTCGCGCATGCTGTGGGATGCGATGTGACCAGGGCCGCCGACAGCTTTTGCTGGTCCCGGGACAAGGTCATCTGAAAGGGCCCCCCCATCCAATACATACAATGTAATGAAAACTTAATTTTGGGCCCCCAGTCTATCTGGGCCTGGGACAACTGACCCCCGCAAACCCCCCCCATCGGCTTCCCTGGATGTGACACTGCCTGCCCAGTGGCTGGAAGTGGTTTTACACTGACGGTGGATGCCACGCCAGCAGCACTCTAGCCGCGCTGACCTACCGCAGAGCACTATACCAGCATCAGTGGAGAACCCTCTTTAGCCCCCGATCATGCATGGCAGCTTAGGGGTCATCTGTCTGTCTCAATGGGGGTGTGCTTATGGTCCGCGCAGTGGGGGCTCTCGAGTGATGGCCGTCACATGCAGGGGTTAAGAGTGGTATCATCACATGTGTGGCATGCTGGTCCAATCCTCAGCCTGACACAGGTGTCTGTCTGTGTGTGTGTGTGTGTGTGTTTATATTTCTGGAGAGCCAGGATGTGCTCGTTCCGGAACGTGTTGGCTTATTCCCTTCCTCAGCCACCCACGTGTTTTTTTTTCTAACTGGAATTAAATCGGGGACCCTTAAATCCTAAAATCAACTGGCATTGATTAACATTGATTGGCATTGATAATGCACTAACCTGCATTATTATAATTCAGCTTCCAAGACCATGGCAATAATGCAACTTCTCCCAATAATACTTCTCGCCAATAATGCAGCTTCTCCCTGCTCTTTTCATGCTGTCTCTGCATCCAAAAATGAGATGATGCCCCTTCTGTTTTATAGAGTATTATGCCATTAAAAAGTCACCTTGGAAGAAGATGCTCTGCAGTCTAACAACTTTGATCGCTCGATCGCTCTTTTTTTCCATCCTTTTAAGAGTACTCGTTCTGGATCCCACTGGCCAAAGCTAACGTAGCAATGATGTGCAGGCAGGGCATGTCTTTGCTTACTCCTGCTGTTATGCAGTCACAAACCACAATGGTGCAGAACAGGGAAATGTGCCAGTGTTGCTATTCACAAAGACAGATGTGGTAAGGGTAAGGGTGGCACACGGGCACACGCGCGCACACACGCACGCACGCACGCACGCACGCACGCACGCACGCACGCACGCACGCACGCACGCACGCACGCACGCACGCACGCACTCACACACACACACACACACACACACACACACACACACACACACACACACACACACACACACACACACACACACACACACACACACACACACACTTTGTGTACACATGCACATGATTTGGGCTAAATTAACATGCTGGCACTAATCTCTAACAAACATTGACACAAAGATGTTTACTAAACAAGATGATGACAAATCAGAGCTGTAACAAACATTTAACCATTCACCATGCACATTCTCTTCCCCATTCAAAACCCCCTCAGAACATTTTTTTTCCTACATACACACATACAGAAATCTCACTGTACATTGTCAATTCCTTGATCACTACAATGCCAAAATGTAGCCATGTAGACATGTATAAATAGATGAATATCTTAAATTGGGACACTCCAATTATTTTCACGGTGCACTTGTTTCCTTTTAGCCACGGACACATCTCTCAAGACATTAATCTGGGGTCTTTGAAATAATTGAAATTAATAGAATTGTGATTCCATTTCCATGTGCTTCAGCAAATAAATGCACTGCATTTGTAGGAGCACATGTGTGTGACTAATTGAAATTATGCTGAATCCCTAACTAAAAATAACAGGATAAAACAGAAGCTCTGTGTTTCTCTGACAAGCACTCAGCCCCTGCCACTGTTTGGGGGAAAAAATCCTAGCTCTCATTCTGTTTGAGAGTACACTTTTGCAAAGCCAAGTCAAAGCCTCTCAAGCCAGTGAAAAAACAGGACCAGAGGAATTCGCCTTTTAATTGGACTCTGTGGTTTGATTTTATGGTGGATCAAAATCCAGAATTACTTTCACCCTTGCATCTAGTCAGTTGATAATCATATGGCTGTTTGACTTTGGCAGTTAGTTTAAAACCCTGACTTGCTCCAGGGGAGGGTGACTAAGAATTCTCCATGACTTCACTGGCATAAACAAACACATGCAAAAAAACCTTGTACACTATTGACCTAAAAATAAACCAATTGGTCACAAATGCTAAGCCACAGCATGCAATTATACATCTGAAACTTTAGAGTGTTGAGGGAGTGTTCTGTTTCGATTCCCTCTGTTGAGTACTCAGGTGAACATCCTGACAAAGAGCAAAAGAAACGCACACATGAACACGGGGGAAATGTGACTAAAAACAGTACGATTTCCACCGGTTCAGGGCAGGTAATGACCACTCTCCAACAGCACTGTCAAAACTGATATGGCTAACAGCGTATTGATCTAAGGGTTTCTGGAAGGTCAGGACAGCCCAGTCAGCAACCATAAAGAGATGTGGATGACATTTATCCCACGTTCCGTGTAAGGTTAATTATGCCCATCTGACACTGAGGTCTTTGCGGTGTATTTAGTGAAGACACCCTTTCTTGGAGAAATGGAATGGCCATTGTGTGCTTGTGTTGTCAGTCAGAGAGGTTCTTTTGATTTTAAACTTTCTTTGTGATTCTTGGTTGAGGCTTTATTATGCTTCATCTTCATCTCTCACCTGTGCCACTTTAGCGATTATTTTTCCATTCAAGAGGTACTAAAACAGAATAAGGCCAGTGATTGAGAACAGTAGGCAATCCAGTCCAATCACTCCAACCGTTTCCACAAAGGGGTGTTTAAATAAGCCCCACACTAATCTGTAAGCATAATCAGATGTAATCAAGACAGCATTTCTTCTTATGTTCACTAAAAATTAGTAACACACCAAATTGCATTTCACGCCTTTACTCTGTTGTTCAAAGAAATCAATGTTTAAATCCTCTCTCAAAATGATTACAGCTTTTTACCAGCGACACAGTTGGCGATTAATCAGAACACCTCTTTTCTGCAGAATTCCCATGCGAGTATTTGTATATAGGCCTATAGATATTTGTGTAACTAGGCCAGATGGCAATAATCAACATGCGTTACAGCTCACTTAAACTGGTGGAACTATTTGTACACACATTCTCTTTTTACTTGATTGCCAGTGAATGGCGATGGATGAAGAATGTGACATGGTAAGTATGTTGGCAGTTCTGCTAATGTCACATAGTACTACTGTACTGTTTCACATGTTTTTACAAAAAAATGGTGCAAAATTGTAATAGTCTGACATGCACTCAAACAGACATTCTGAATGTTTTGTTAAAGGCACTACAAGAAATTTGTGCGATTTTAAAGTGTTCAGTCAAAAGATGATTTCTGTCAACTTCTAGGAAACACGTCGAACCTGAACCACCGACATAACATATATTTTGTGTGATATCAAGGCAAGCCGTTACCATCGACTTGACCCAAAGATTAGACCCAAAGTGACTGACATTTTGATGTGCATGCGTCTTCCTCAGAGTCAAGATGAGCACCACAGAGTCTGAACCACAGACCTCATTCCTCCATTTTGGCAGGCATTTTACTCTATCAAAGACTCACACATAAACTTGGTTGGCTAGAAAGCCACCAAAACTAGATGGTCCATCACTAGTCAGTAAGGATGCTAATTCTCAATGAGTTCTCAGCAATATATCAATATACTTTGGTTAGGACATGTCGACTTTATAATTTCTTCACATTCAATACAAACAACCACAGAAATCACATAAGGCCTTTAAGCAAACTTCACACCTCATGCATTATGCATAGTCATATCCGTTTCTTGTGAGACTGGGGCCAATATCAACTCAAACTTCAGAGATGAATTTTCTGTTCATATAGTGCCTGGCTGCTCTTTTTGGGAGTCTACATTAAACGGTCTACATACCCCATCATTGACTTGCACACACACACACCTACACACACACACACCTACACACACACACACACACACACACACACACACACACACACACACACACACACACACACACACACACACACACACACACACACACACACACACACACACACACACACACACACACACAAGCAATGGGTCCTCAAATTAACCAAACTGCTCCTACCTGGCGGTGTTTATAAAAAAGGTAGGCTACTTTATGAAGTCATCAAGTGTAACCAATATCCCATCACAACAAACAACACATCCTGTGGCAAGTCAGTCACTGTAATAATGTTGTGGTCTTTTGCGGTTTCTGGTTTTTCCTGAAGCTGGTAAGTGATTTTCTTTACTTACGTACTGTCTGCAAGTTTGAAACAATGAATTGAATTGTATGAGCTCAGTGGTTATCCAGGCTAGTGCTTCCACCATAGCTCAGCTCAATGTTTTTTTTAGATGGTCCATAAGTCCATAAGCCGGATCTTTGAAGGCTCTGGCTTGCTTTGACCACATTGGTCTCTGGGTAACAGTGTATGGGCTTTGTCGCTTAGTGGAATAACTCAAAGTGATGATATTAAACTGAATGTAAGAACTGAGCTAAAAGTCTTGCATTTGATTAGTGTGCTGGAGTGGAGAGTGGTTGAAGGCAGGCCCCATACGTTATTTCGCCTCAATTAATTTGTAATTACAACGGAAAGGTTTAGTTATAGACCCCATATTTGCTGCAATACATTTAGTTATGTCAGAATGAGCTATGACCATTTGCAATGATCAGAAAATTGCTTAAAGAATCATTTAATAAAATCCCCTCAAATGTGTTTTTTTTTCGGTTGTATTTCCTGATTATTTGATTATTTGATTAGTTGATGCTATTTTTTACATCATGACTTAAGTAGACAGTGTTCTTAATCAATTTCATTAGAGACTGGCTCTGCATACCGGTGGACCAAAATTGCGATCAATATTGTGAATTTGCATCTTGTGCTGTTGTGCAGGGCAGCTGTGTCGATACTGTACCTTGTAATTGTTTCAAACTGTTCAAGCATAATCCTTTCTGGAAGGCTCCCCTGCACTGCACTGGTCTGGCTAAATTACAGCTAGACAGATAACCCCTTCTGTCACGCAAACTGTTCCACGGGCTCGGCCAAGATAGCTCGCGCTAACATCTGCTTAATTGTCTCATGATGTTGCCCGTGGCCGAATTAGCCGTGGCAGTGGCAGGGGCTAAAAAGCGGCCCGACTCGAGCTCTGCTCTGGCATAACGTTGGCATGCCGGCACCGCCGTGTCTCTCTGGGCACCCCAGCCAACACTCAGCAGGTCCGGAGATGAGATTCGGGGCGACTGGCATTATTCAGATGTGCACTGGCTATCACCCGCGGGGAGGGAGTGGGCGCAGTTCAGCTCATAAACTTCTCATTTAGGGGTTATCTGCCTGGCTCACCCGCTGACAGCAGGACATATTGTGTAATGCTGCTGCACACTCTTGACTCCGTGGTGGCATCAAGGGGCATCCCAGCACTCGCGCTCTGCAGGCATTTTTTTTTTTGCCCTCGTTCCAAGTATTAAGCAGATATTAGGACAAAAGGCCAAGTAGTTCCATCATGGGGGGGTTTATAGACCTCAATGTAAGAATATTTCCACAGCAAATTCCGCATCATTTTAGTGTCTGGGTGAAAAACCAGGCCAATAATGTGCATCACTTAGGCCTACTGTAGCTTTAAACCAAAGTTGGGAACAGCCATGCCTTTCAATTGGACACACATACACACACACACGCACGCACACAGACAGACAGACAGACAGACAGACAGACAGACAGACAGACAGACAGACAGACAGACAGACAGACAGATAGACAGACAGACAGATAGACAGACAGACAGACAGACAGACAGACAGACAGACAGACAGACAGACACACACACACACACACACACATACACTGTTATCGTTATTATCACTGAATAAAATAGAATAAATCAAGTGGTGGTAGTGCAGCCTGGTGAAATTCAGCTATAGTAGTCCATTAAGACAAAGTGGGAAAAAACAGCCACCAAACTGCAAATGCGAAAACCACAGTTTGCCTTTGAGTTATAGCATTTTCATATAAATGGCTGCCTTTCTAAACGTGTCGGAAACGTTTTCATCTAAAAAAAAAATTCAGATCAATAAAATGCAGCAACACTTGATATAAATAATGAAAAGCAAACTAGTCAAAAATGTTTTGATGATGTAAGCGATTGAGTGTAGATGTACGTACATTCATCCTGAGTTGTCTGTGTCAGTCCCTGTACGCTCACAGGAATTTTCTGTGGTTTGGTGGACTTCTGTGGGGCACATTGCTAAAAGGATACTGTTGTTCTCAAACCAGACATGTACAAGCATGGCAAAGCTTATCATCATATTGGTCTCATCATCAGATGGAGCAAATGTGTGACGGTAAGACACAAATGTACAATTTTAATTTGTATAAAACGATAGCATAGCTGAGTCCTCCCGGATGCTAGCCGCTAATAAGGTAGCCTAATGACTTACTAAATGATTTTTTGACTAGCAGAATTGTTTAGCTTTTGAACTCCCTTTTGTAATAATCGCACGGTAATGCTATTAAGCGTTGCAGCGTAGCCTACCTTCAGAGCTGCAATTATAGCTGTGCCCCCTGTGCACCACTGTGTGGGTGTGTTTTTGGCCAAGCTGAACAGAACAGGAGAAGCCATTTTACCACTCATGGCCAATTCAGTTAGTACACTCCCGTGCTGCTCTTGCTGTGAGGTCATAACTCTCCATCCCACCACCACACAGTTTTAAACGTACACGACATTGCTCTGAAATTCCACCTGTGGGTGTATGTGTGTCTTTATCTTGAGTGAGAATAATGACTAAGAAAAATGCTATGTGTGGTCCATGAAAAGGCTTTTTGCTGATATATTATGACTGATGAGCTCAGTGTTACGGCTGTAATATTTCATATGATAAGCCCTGACACCGCAGAGAGAAACCCAGCCTCCCGTCCATTCATCATCCCAAATTGCTTATGCCTTATGTTTAACCACATCTGAAGTTTCGTTTGTGATTTTATTTGAAATTCGCCGTGAATATGTTTTCAGAGTTAATTAAACTGTCAGGTTGAGGTGTACTGGTTGGGTTTGGGAAAGCACTTGTCTGAAATTCCATCATGAATGCGACACAACTTCCGTTGACATATCCTCTCTGAGGGAACGTGACCACTGCCCTCAGTGGTGTTGTTCCACTGACAAACTTGACTTTTCCTGCTACTTTTAAACCGCATGTTGGTCACCACATACCGCACACAGCTACCACAAAAACAAAGCTTACACCAGAAACAAACATACCTGTATTCTCTCTCTCTCTCTCTCTCTCTCTCTCTCTCTCTCTCTCTCACACACACACACACACACACAGACACAGACACACACACACACACACATACACTCGCACAAACACACACGTGCGCGCGCACTCACACACACACACACACACACACACACACACACACACACACACACACACACACACACTCGCACACTCGCACACACACACACACACACACACACACACACACACACACACACACACACACAGACAGACAGACAGACAGACAGAGACAGAGACTCCAGCCTTCCTCCCCAGCTCACCACCACCTGCCTCCATTGTCCACTGCCAAAAAGTTGCAAAGCTTCATTTGAAGTCCTGGCCCCCAACACTCACTCAGCAAATGGTGCAGAAGAGCCCCAAAGCCTGCGCTCCCCTCCCGCCACAGTGCACTAATTATTTGCGAGGGGGGGCTGATAGGCTCCTAATTGGCTCATGGCACATACGTTTTTGTGCTGTGAGAATTTCCACTTCACCTATGCCTCCAGGCTGCATGGGTCTGAAGTGTTTAATGCTCTGCACGGTGATTAATCTTTGTAGCACTTTAATGAAACTATGGCGTCGCAAAAAAAAAAAAAACTCAACTGATTTTAATGTGTACAATGTGCATTATCCCTTATCTGGTACGTACACAGTAATTTAACTGCATCATACATGTAATATAGCCTATACTTGCAATTCTTGTTTTTCAAACACAGAGGATATTCATATTTCATTGCAGAGCGCAATATGTTACACTATGATTTCCTTAGAGTTCGTTGTTTGATCTGCCCTTTGCTCCGGTTCATTGCTCTGGTTCATCATTCAAAAATGTCAGGGGATAAACAGTAATAGTATTCAGAGCATGTGCAACATGATCAAATAGTGTCAGAAGAAGAGAATGGCATATGTCAAAAAGGATTTCTGCTATGTTTACTACGCTTGTGCTAATGGCTAAGCCAAGGGCAGAAATTAGATCTCTTATTCGCTCCCTCAGTCTCTCCCTAGCACACACACACACAGGCACACGCATGCACACACACAAACATACACACACATAGGATATCCACACCATACAAATACTACAGTGTACATACATACAGACATAGATACATACATAGATACATACATAGGTACATACATACATACATACATACATACATACATACATACATACATACATACATACATACATACATACATACATACATACATACATACATACATACATACATACATACATACATACATGCATACAGATAGATACATACATACATACATACATACATACATACATACATACATACATACATACATACATACATACATACATACATACATACATACATACATACATACATACATACATACATACATACATATACGTCTCTGTATTAATTTAAATTTGACAGAAGTGCCATCCATGTGTTTGTTAGGGGCATATGGAAGTCATTGGGAAGACACTGTTGACTGAACAGGAAGCTGTTTGCCAGGCAACATCGCTCGGCTGCCTGGAGTGATGTCAGCTGTCACTTTCCCCAGCCAGTGCTGTGCTCTGCACATGTCCACAAGGTTGATCATCAAAAACATCATTAGGTCAAACAACAGACAGATGGAGAACTTTGATGGCGATGTTGTGTTGGCAGCGAACGGTTTTAAATCGGCGTGTAAAAATTGTCAGGTCATTTACACGCGTTTACACGCGTTAAAAGGATGCGAATATACACAATTGAGGGAACCACACAGTTGTTCAAATTTACATATCGGGGGGAAATTCTCGACTTCCCCAATGAGACAGGCTTCTGTGTTCTTGGGGAGAAACAGAAGACCTACGTCCCGACCTCTACATACGGCGTGCATAAGAAGCCTTATTGAGAAAGAAATATTAACCAATTGGAATCCGTCTTATTCGATGGCAGATTAAGACGGAAAGGAATGCTCTCCCCATTTAACAAAGAGGCTTCTTTCAGCAAGCTATCCAGAGCTCTCATCTTTTGACAAAGGGAACATTGTTTCCTGAAGTGTTTCTCATGTGTTAAAATTCAAGGGCACTGTGAAATCAAAGAGCAAGCAATCCAAAAAAGGCTTTGTAGTGATCCTGTCTATTTCGACTAGATCAGAGTTGTCACTTTAGAGAGAACTGCACCACTTATCACACATATTCTGAAAATACAGACTGTGAATGGGCTCCATTCTATCCCAACAGACAGTTAATCAAACACAATGAGATTCTGTTGAGAGCTGGGAATAAATTGTGTTCTGAGATTGTAATCCAGTTACAGTCTGGCTGCGTCTACGAACAATATATGAATGCAATATATAATGTAGTGTGGATTATAACTGAAGCCTTTATGAGATGGGGGGATTCAAAATAGCAGAGAAAAGGAATAGAGAAAAAAGTTTGAAAAGAATATGGATGTGCCTGAATAGCTTACATAAATGCAGGATACGTTCATATAGGCCTACACCGAAGATCTTTTTTCAACAAAGGAAGCAAATCAGAGCAGTTGTTGGTTATAAAATGATACCCAAATACTTCAAAGAGATTCTGCTCATGGTTATCAACAATGTAATAATTTCTACTAGCATTATATGCAGCGGCAATGATTGATACAATTATGAACAGTTGTACAGCAATTGTAAACACACTTTGAGCAATACAGTAACAATGAACATAATACAAAAGACGAGGAGTGACAAAAAGAGAAAAGACATTATTTTCTTATTGTCATGAGAAATAATGTGTCTCGCTCCCCATTTTTCAGCTGTCAAAAACATGCTTTGTGTAGGTTGTTACGGTGAGAAGTTGAACTTCTTTTGTTAATTACTTAATTCAAAATACTCTCTTGGTGATTTTGCTACTCAATCTTTGTAGGCCAACATCCCATTCTTCTACTAATAAAAAAAATAATTTTCAGTTGTTTGTCATGTTCCATGCAAATAGTCTCTGTGGAGTATGCCCACATAGTTTAAGGTGTTATCAACAATGTGGCAGATACAGGGGTGGGTTTCTCGAATCAGACCAAAATTAGCCTTCGAACCAAGTAAGTCCGAACGAAGTCCGACACAACAACTAACCAACAACTATGATTTCTCGAAAGCCTCAAACCAACAAAGTCCGATGTAGGTACGAAGTAAGTCCGATGAAATTCCAACCAAGTAAGTTCAGACGCACGATGAAGTTGTCGGAAATGCTTGGAGTGTCTCGCCTCAGCTCGGGTGCATTTGTCGCAAAGCAACGACGCTACCACAGTGCCTGTCAGTAATTATCCTACATCCCTATCAAAAGTCCACAAGTCTTTGTCAACACAATCATGTCCCCGAATTCACTTATTTCCTTATTGGAATTCTCTTATTGGTGGCGTGAGTTCAATCCACGGTGAATAAAGTAGCCTAGCCTAATAACCACCCATCACATCTTTTTTTTCCAGAACGGCAAGCGAAGTCATGCTCACGCTCATAGGCAACGCAACACTTTCAACAGGTCATGGCCACGCAGAGTAGACATGCTGCTTGAAATGATGACTGAAATTCCACACGAGAAGTAATAGAACATATCAGGATGTTTATGTCGTTTCCCTGCCTGCACGTCTTTACGCGCAAGGTAGGGAAGTGCCGTTATTGCCGTTGTGCGTAAAGACGCGGAGTCAGGAATGGAAGGATGATGAATTGGTGTAGGACCATGGAAGGGGCCGTCAAAGTCTCTAAACGTGACACCTTCAAAGTCGGAGGAGACCTGTCAACACAATAATATCCCCAAAATCCACCCCATTAAAGGTGGTGAAAGGTAAGCGTGAATTAATCGCGGCTGCGTTTTCAGTGTCTGTGACAAGATTTCGATTCCCTCAGTAAGATACTTAAACCGAAGGTGCCTATTCCTCTGTGGAACTGTTTATCCACCCTCTCTATGTGCGTAAAGTGGTCGATCTACGCGCGCTGTTGTGCGCACGTGTGGAGCTGTGGCATCCGAGAGTCTTTGCCTCGCAGCCACGCACGCAGTCACCAAGTAGCCTAACTGACTGCTTTTCACCTGCATTTTAAGAAGACATAAAACGATGGCCCAATTTACACACAGAGAGAAAGAAGGACGCGCTGTGTTGTTTTCTGATCCTCCTGTACTACTGACGGACACTTCGTGCGCCATGGGCCATGGCACTATTTGGACTGTGCGCTCACTGCCGGAACAACATTTGTTTTAACAGTAGGCTATTGGTCGGCTGCTTGTGACAGGCTTGTATTACAATAGTAAGTGAAATGAAAAGAATATTATGAACACTATGAAATAAGAACTAACGGGAAGAAGTGTCCAGTTATTGTCATCATGCTTGCCTTTCCGAGTGCCTTTCCATTACGCACTGTTCCAACAGGCCATGCAGTTGCATACTCTCCATTTTTTAACTTGTTGTAGCCTACGATGTAGTTTGGAGTTCTTATAGACTAAGGCATAGCCTACAATGCAAGGAAAACGAGAAGGATCACCGCACATTGGTGGCCTTTTTGAATAAAGCCATTTTTTTACATGTAGCCTATTTCCATGTATCCTATGCTTATTGGGCTTTAATCAAAATATACAGATTTTTCCTACATGTGTGGAGATAGGTGAGTGGTTAAATACATTGCATTCAAACGAGATGCTGCTTGTGGTGTGGGTTCTAATCCCGATGGTAGGCTAATCAAACAAGGTTATTTTATTGGCGCCGCTTTAGGCCTAATTAATTGATCGGTGGCCGTGAAGCACGATTGTGGAACATGGAATTTCCAACTATATTTGGACAATATTTTTTTCCCCCATATTTGAACACTGTTGGTGTGATTTTTTCCGCCCTGTTCGTAACATGAGTAGACATTTTGTGTAGTATGGGTCAGGGGCTTGTGCACTTGGTGGCAGTAATCGATCGATGTTGCTTCGACTCGGCCTGAACCCGCACCAAACCCACGAACGAGAGTGACGTGCTTCACAAAACAAAGGTGAACTAGCTAACCATGCTATTCGTTCCAATTCCGACAGTAGTACTGACGAACAGCCCCTACTTCGTTTTGCAGCAACACCTGAGTCGTTCGCTTCAGCACCGGACGAACGACTAACTACATTACTTGTAAACATTGGGACTTTGTAAGTCCGAACGAAGTGTTCCAGAAACAGTTTTGTCGCACCTGAGTCGTTAGTTGCTACGTTAGTTAGCAACGAAGGTTTCGAGAATCGTAGCCCAGGTATTTGCCTTACAGGTATTGTGTTATGTTTTATATTTGCAGCTGGCCTTTTATGACAGCGCATCTAATGTTATCGTTGGACCAGATAGGCTTGCTGAATAAAACATGCAATAGAGGCATTATAGGATCACTCCTAACTTCAGGGGTCTTTGACAAACTCTGCCACGTCATTTGTTTCCACTTCACAGAGTCTGGACAACATTAAAAGACTGGGTACCATTGGACCAAGGAAAGCTAGTGGAACGTGTGGAGGTATTGGCTTAACCTCTTAGCACAGAGTCTATGCTATAACACTACTGTCACCAAAACTGTAATGGCTATGTCTTGATCTGTTCTTTATAATGTCATAGCCATGTTGTTATGATGATGTAGTTAAGTATTTTCAGCAAGTAGCGAATAGACCCGCTGGCGACCCCATCTAAAATAAGGGCTATACTCTGAGTTGGAAAAAAAGAGTTAGGTCTATATTTTTACATTCCATTGAAATCATTGATAGCAGTTTTAAGGCATCATGAGAATGTGTCATGGAAACCAGGTTGATAAATGTGCCTTGATTCTCCTTTTCCATTTCCCAAATTGATCGATTCTAGTGTGGCTTTCAGCAAGGGTTTTATACACTGACCCAATTACATCCATCTGGAAAGAAAGTGTGAGTGTGTGAGTGTGTGCTTGTGTGCGTGTGTGTGTGTGCGTGCGTGCGTGTGTGTGTGTGTGTGTGTGAGGGGTGGGGGTCGGGGGTGGGGGGTGGGTTGAGGTGAGGGTAGTGGTAGGGCAATGGCTTGGGGTGGGGTGGGGTAGGTGGTGGTGGTGGTGGTGGGGGGGGGGGGGTAGGGCTGAGGCAGTTGCCTATATCAGGAAATAGCTGTCCACAGCTGGGAGGGGAAGGCCAGTGATATCAGGTACCTGGCTGTTCCACTCCCTCGGCAATAACAATCACTCAGCTATGGCATCAGAAGACTTGTTTGTGCTCCAATGCAGGCTGAACAGAATGTCTGGGTGGATACATGCATGGTTAACATTAAGACACACATACGCACACACGCACGCACGCACACACACACACACACACAAACACGCATGCACACACACAAACACGCACACGCACACACACACACACACACACACACACACACACACACACACACACACACACACACACACACACACACACACACACACACACACGTGCACGGGCACACGAACACACACACAGCCCCACCTTAATATCTTTGTGGGGCCCTCGCATTGACTTCATTTTAACATTCATGTTAACCCTAACAATAGCTAAAGAATGCTAAACTGTGCCCATACCAAATTAATCCCTAACCTTAACCTGTCAGTGAGGAAATGTTTTTACACTTTTACTTTCACCAGTAACAAAAAAACTTGAAACATTTGGGGTCCAGGATTGGGCCCCACATGGAGTAAGGGCCCCAGCATGTGGATGTGCTTCAATAGCGGTGGCCTCACAAAGTAGGATTGGTGTAGTACACATACGCTCGCACGCACGCGCACACACACACACACACACACACACACACACACACACACACACACACACACACACACACACACACACACACACACACACACACACACACACACAGTAATATATTCAGGAAAGCACAGAACATTGGTAGAACACAGACAAACCAGACTATTTTATGCATTATCTTAAATCAAAGTGTCCATGTAGGAACATTTCCAGAGACTTGGGCAATTAAGCAGATTTATTGTTTGAAATTATTGCTTCATTCCGTTCCTCTTGCAATGACCCCATCTAACTATTACAGTATGGAAAATAAATGGGTCCGCATCTCTATTTCCCCTTTTCTTTTGCTCCACGCAATACGTTGCGAGGTGACTTGTTGCTGTGATCTTGGCCAGTGATCTGTACCTGTTGACATTGTAAAGCGTATACCCCGAGGCCTGTCCATTTCCTCCTGCCATCTGTGTGTGGTAACTGATACCACCTCAGGGCTGCCCCACGTTACCATGCTAGCCCCCCTCTCCGAAGGGCTGGACCGGGAGAGAAATAGGGCCCGGGCACTTTTGGCTTAAACTGGCAACTCATAATAAGCTGCTCAGAACTGACTCACCGGTGGGTCACGCACCATCGTGGGGCCCCTATTTTCAGAAATTGATTTTATAAAACATTTCTGAAAATAGGGCCCCACGAGATTGCGGGGCCCACTGGGAAATGCCCGCTATGCCAGATGGCCAGTCCAGCCCTGCCCTGCTCTCTCCTCATCAACACTCTGCACACCTCCCTGCACCCCCCCCCCCCCCCCAACCCCACGTGCAGCCCCCCTCAGGTCTTTGGATCAGATCTCCTGTAGATTTATGCCATGCCAACGTGGCTCTGGCCAACTGTAGACCTCCTGTCACCTACTCTCCACGTATAAACAAACAAACGCCGTCCCTTTTATTGGCCACCACATACAGCAGTGCTTTGTTCCCTGGCCATTGTTTTTTTTTTGTCTCTGGGACTGCGACTACAGCCAGCTCTTTCATGGCAGCCGTCAAGGTGCTCAAAATGAAACTAAAAAGGCAGGGCTTTCCACTGTTGTACAAGGGAGCAACATTAGGGGGCCGTTTCAGCAAAGAGCACCGCAAGCTGTGCCGTGGGGGCTTTTGGAAACTTTCTTGGGAACATGTTAAGGTTGTTAATGTTTGGCCCCTACCGTGGCCAAACGGTAGGGCACTTGTCTACCATGCAGCTGACCCGGGTTCGATTCCTGGCCCGAGTCCTTTGCCGGTCCTTCCCTGTCTCACTCTTTCCCCACTCGCTTCCTGTCACCACCTTCACTGTCCTATCATAAATAAAGTCAAAAAGACCACAAAAAAAGTCTTAAAGGTTGCTAATGTTTGGGCAGATTGTCCGCATTTTGGGATGATAATGTGAGATTCGGGCATTGCCTTAAATCATCTCCTCTCTCTCTTCCTCTTCACAGTTGCACAACGAGCCATTAGTCAGTGCCAGCCATATACCTACGCAAGTCAGCCCACTTAAAACAAACATCCGTCAGTTTAGGTCTGCTAGGTTACTGAAGTAGTCCAGACTGCCAACAAGGCGCACGGTAAATGCCACAGACTAGTCATTAACATTCCGGAATATTCTAACGTTTTGTTAAATGCACAGTCCGTAAACACACACAGACACAGACACACGGACACACGGACACACAGACACAGACACAGACACAGACACAGACACACACACACACACACACACACACACACACACACACACACACACACACACACACACACACACACACACACACACACACACACACACACACACACACACACAGAGTCATTCTATCCACTCTCTTCCACATTCATAAAGCGGGAAGCCAGGAGGCCATAAATTTTAATGCCCAGCAATATCACGGTGGCATATACAGTTCAATTAAATAAAGGGATCATCTATGGGAGCTAATTGCTATCAAAATCATGGGCCATAAAGCCAGGAAAGAAGTGTTAAATAAATAAATAAATAAATAAATAAATCTAAGCGGGCTGCTGTTTTTCCCGAGCGCTGAATATGTATAGCCATGACAGGAGGTCATACAGCATTCGAGTCGTAAATCTGCTGACATAAGAGCAGTATAAATCAAAGGCATTATTGCGCCCCAGTGCCCAGGGCTCCGGCTTCTCCCGCGTTTCTCATTCCCAAGGCCAGACAGAGGCAGAGGAGGATTTGCACATTCCTAGATGATGAGAATGGACAGAACAAAAGACCAGCCTGTTTAATAGGGGAGACAAAATGGGATTTTTATCAGCTCCAGACTGTCACACACACGCTCGCGCATGCATGCATGCACGCATGCACTCACGCACACGTGCACACACTTCACGCCTGCACACGTGGACACACACACATGCACGCACGCCTGCACGCCCACATGTATACAGACACACACACACACACACACACACACACACACACACACACACACACACACACACACACACACACACACACACACACACACACACACACACACACACACACACACACACACACACACACACATGCACATGCACATGCATACACAAAGATTCACACACTGAATTCGGGACCTGAAATGGAGTCCGTGCACAGCCGTGTCAATCTTAGAATAAAAATCCTTCCCTGACATTGACTACGATACTGTATATGTAATTTGGCCTCAATGTGAAGGTGGCACGGTTCATTTGCTACTCATTCATTTTGGCAGAATTTTGAGTTGCATTGAACATTGGCATATATTACATTAGGTAGTATTTCCTAATATGTTACATTTTTGTAGTGAATTTGGGTAAGTGAACAAGTGAACGTAACAGAGCAATAAAAGAGTGCAATGTCTCGCTGCTAAAAACACTGTGTATGACTACTGTGTTTCGTTTGTGTCCTCTTGTGAAGGCCAATTTATACTTATTGGCGATGACGGTTGCAAAGCCTCTGCAACCGTCTGTGCGTGACCACACCCCCTGCGCAGAGGCTCTGCAACCATCGTCGTGCGCCTCAAGAAAATCCTGACTACACGTCAAACGGTTGCAAAGGTCACAGAGAAAAGGCGCTGTGATTGGTCATCTCGCTACTTCCTTGTTCTCGTGGCGGCACAGTTCTCAGGTAGTTTACGAGAGCCAAACTGTCAATATTCTGTGAAATACGAACGCTTTCTTTCTAGTGTGTGTAAATAAATGAAGCTACAATGACTAAACTAGTAAGTAACAAACAAATAATACATCAGTTTATCACTCGCGGCACAATGCCTGCAGTCTGACTACTGTGCTGTAGCCTTGTAGCTATGTAGCCAAATGTGGCTAACGACATGACACCTCGTGCGCAGATCTATAACATCAACAGTGGTTAGCGACCAGAGCCAACGCGCGCCGTTGCTGAACTATAATCTGCCCTTAAGATACAAAGGATGCTTGTGGCTTATGCACCGCATAGTTCATGGGCAGCACAGAGTCTAACAAGTGACCCGATGATATTTGGCAACAGCGTAGCCAGAGAGAGTAGAGAGAGAGAGGTTCCATTGGCCCATTGTTTCCGGGTTCTATTATTGCAAGGGAGAGGGAGGGAAATCCCCCTTTAGGCAGACCTAGGCAGACCTAAGGACTATTCTATTCAATGCTAGGAGTCCCCTTTAGGCAGACCGGAACCTGGTCATGTTAGGTGCCCATAGCAACCTATTACATTGGCTTATCTCTATATACTTAAAGAATCTCTGGTCTAGCGGTAGTAACTGATGAGCAGCAGGAGGAGGAGAGGCAAAATGCCAGGGACGGACGAGCAGATCCTTTTCTCTCTTCCTCCCCCCCACATGGCAGTCATGGGTTATTTCTCTCCACCATACATTTGCATTTCTCTAAAATGTCATCACTTTAACGCGAGGTTATTAGAGCACTTGCTCACAGACATCCAATTGTGTGAGCACAGCAAGCACATTATTGTATTATTTCAAAACGTACCCAGTCGGACCCACATTTTTTTGAGCAAAAAAAAAAGAGAAAAAAAAGAGAAGACACTGTTCATACAGAAGCCCATTCTTTGCACAGTGGGTCTCTATTATCCGAAACTTTCACTGAATGGGACGACGGAGGAAATTTCCGAATCTCCCAACAGGTTGCGCTCTAATTTACGTTTTTTTTTGCGGTCTGTACCGGAGACATAAAAGCAATTTCAGCATATGTCATTTGGATAGTTAACGCCAAATATTGGAGTATGGCAGATTAGAGAACCTAACCATTAGTGTCTACCACCAGCGTTTTTGAATACTTATTTCTGAATGGACATGGACCAACAGCAACACGCTCGCCATGTAGAAGTGGCAAAATAACAGCCTTGAATAATTGCTTGACCATTTTTTTTTCTCTTCCCTCCCTCTGTGCCCGACTCCCTTTCCTCAGGAGCGAATTCCATTATCTCCAAAGCTTTGCCGCACGCAGAGAATCTGTGCGTAACCAACTGTGACTGGTGGCAAGCCTAGCAACTCCCACGGAGGCCTGTCAGATAACTCCCAACGCTCTTAGCCTTCTCCCACCACCAGCCAATAACGCTTGAGCCACGCAGCTATGAAATAAAAATGTTTGGGCCAGGGATGAAGATGGAGTTGGGGGCTCTGGAAAATGGCATGGGGTGGCTGGCTGCATGGTGTGGGGGCGGCGGCAGCGGGTCAAGATTGCGATCAGAGAGTGAACGAGGGGAGAAATTGCTGATGATTTCCGATAATGGTGAGGAGAGTATGGTAGTGCTGCTGCTCGCCGCAATGCACCTCCGCCATACAACCCCCTCACCTCCGAGTGCACAAAACACACAACACACAGACACACACACACACACACACACCAAAAAAAAGCCACCTACTAGGATACTCATGGTTGTGGAGGAGCACACCTGCCGGTACATGCAGCGTGGTCCTCTGTGTCCCAGATGTGTCCATCTCAGTGTTTACGGGCCTGTGTGTATCTGGCCATGTCTACATACATCGGACAATGCCTGTGTAAATGTTTATCTCCCTTGCATTCTATCTCAGTGTGTGTGTGTGTGTGTGTGTGTGTGTGTGTGTGTGTGTGTGTGTGTGTGTGTGTGTGTGTGTGTGTGTGTGTGTGTGTGTGTGTGTGTGTGTGTGTGTGTGCGTGCGCGTGCGTGCAGAGGCGCATCTTGTCACCAGGCTGGGCAGGCAGCCGCGTGGGGCCCCCAAGCCCCTGGATGGTGAATAACAGCTCACACTTCGCAATATTAGTGGCAAATTTCTTTCAAATGTCCACTGCCTTGCCATTTCGCTTAGGGCCCCAGCTGAACTTAGAGTCGCCTCTGTGTGCGTGTGTGTGCGTGTGTGTGTATGTGTGTGTGTGTGTGTGTGTGTGTGTGTGTGTGCGTGTGCGTGTGTGTGCGTGTGTGTGTACATGTCCTTATGCTCAGGTGTGAGAGTCTGTATTCATTTTAAAACCACACTATACCTCTCTCCCCATATACTCCCTATACTGTCTATTTTATCATCAAGATATCTTCTATGATCTCTATGTGTACTGCGCATTACAGTTTTTCCCTCTCCTCCTCCTCCTCCCGATAATTTAGTTGTATTTGTCGCAGTACAAATTTCCATCATGATTAAAGATGACAGTCTCCCCTGGCTCTACATTAGATTGTGAACATGGCCAGTGTTGCCAGATTGGGCTGGTTCCCGCCCAATTGGGCTGCTTAGGATGGCCGTCTGCGGGTAAAAATGGCATTTATCAGAAAAACCCGCCCACTTTTTGCCATAGAAATCAATAGAATTGGGCAGGATTTTGTGCTTCTAGGCGGGTTTTGAACATTGTTTGGGCTGGAAATCATCAGCCTCATCTGGCAACCCTGAACATGGCAGGAGTATACATACATACACAGAATACAGTATTTTTCCGAGGACATGATTTTCATCTGTGAATTTAATAATCCAAAGGCTTGGGCGAGGAGGGAGGTAATGAAAATACATCCAAGGCATACATTTACTTCTCCTTGTGTATCTGAGATTTACAGCAGATTCAGCGCAGGTAATGAGAATGCTAATGCATTAGCCATGTGGGTGAAATTGGCCAAGGAATGGTTTCAATTTGAAATATGACAGCTGGAGACATGAGCTGACTTCTGCCTAACACGAAGGGGGAAAAAAGCATCATTTTATGCAAATTTGTGGTGTGCTGCAGAAACAAACTCAGAAACAAGGTTATGTACGGACGGTCATGGTTAAGCTGTGTGTGTGTGTGTGTGTGTGTGTGTGTGTGTGTGTGTGTGTGTGTGTGTGTGTGTGTGTGTGTGTGTGTGTGTGTGTGTGTGTGTGTGCGCGTGCGTGCGTGCGTGCGTGCGTGCGTGCGTGCGTGCGTGCGTGCGTGCGTGCGTGCGTGCGTGTGTGTGTGCAATGTGTATTTATGTTAGTCTGTGTGTGAGTGACATGGGAAGAAAGTGTCCATGACATCAGAGAGTGAGAGAGAGAGGGGTGGGGGGGGGGACAGAGAGGATTGGAAGGTGTGCTTGCGAGTGTGTATTTGAGAAATGAGTGTTTCTGTGGGTAATTCATAATTATACTGAGCCACTGTAAAGTCAGCGGATAGTTATCCAGAGTCACCACACACATTTATGAAAAAAAAAAAACCTAAAATCCTATTTCGCTGGCGGGGATCTGCGATGGCCTTGCCGACTGTGAGGAAGGAGAAGGCTTGGTGTTTGTGATGTATAATGTAAAGCTTTTTGACGCACCCCCCTGTGAAAACACAAGGCCTTGTAGTGAGACCTTCCTCACCTTTTCTCACTCACGCCTCTTGAAATAGCTCTACTGGTGTGGCATGCCTCATAGAAATTCCATTATTTCCCTCGGATTCCTCCTTAATGTCCCTTGAATTTTCAGGTCAGGGGCAGAGACACAGAGAGAAAAAAGAGAGAAAGTGAGACAGACAGGGAGACAAAGAGTCGAGAGAGAGAGCGAGAGCGAGAGCGAGAGAGAGAGAGACAGAGAGAGAGAGAGAAAGAGAGAGAGAGGGGAAAGCGAAAAAGCGAAAAAAGAAAGAGCAGACTGCGGGATGTGTGTCTCTGTGTTAAAAGGGCTGACGTGTGACAGGCCATCTGGCTTCCATGATGTACACCATGCCTTAGAGGGTGATAAGGACTGGCGCGGTCCTCAGGTCCCTCAGACTGCTCCCTCAGACGCCATATTTCAAACACACACGACTCTTCGGAGTGATTTATACTGTTTTATGAAGCTGTCGCTCATTTCCACGAGAGAACCCATTAGGGACGCTTTATTTTTAAACAAGCAATCGTCTGTGTGTGTTTTTTTTTTTTTTGGGGGGGGGGGAGGTGATGGGCGGGAGGGGGTTGAATGCAGAAAGGGTGGGGGGGGGGGGGGGTTGTTTAATCCTGACATGGAGAAAATGTTTTCATTGGCAGAAACCATAGTGGAATTGGCTAATTTAAGACATGCATCCAAAAGGAGAATGTCTCTGTTTTCTCCCTCCATAGGGCTTTACACATTTCTCCTATTACTGACTATGATTTACAGAAGAAATACAGGATTGGAATGAATCCCGGTGTTGCCCATGGAATATTCAGCATAGCCTTGTGTGTGACTGTTGGTAATGTCGAAGTCATGCTTGGGAGTGTACTTAACTTGCAGTTGTCAGCCAATCAATCAGAAAATACGTCTTACATCTTCTCTGAAAGGGAGAGTTTATTGAATCCCTTTTTTTTTTACATGAGTGAAAAAGCGACCCAGTCACTGTTGGCTGGCACGATTGTACTTATTAAATCAGTATACAAAAACACTGCAAAGAGGGAAAAGAAACAACTTGCATGTCTGCTCATGCTGGGCAGAATCACTGATCTAAATGAACCTCTGTTGGTTAGATCTAGTGAGCAGGGTCCATTTAACATCTGTTATTGGTCAGCCGTTAATACTATATCTCTCATATCTTATTTCTTAGAGGTGTCAAAGTGGTGGTGTTAGAGCAACAAAGATGCTGTGATGATATCATTGTTTAACACTTGTGGAACACTAAAAGCACTGCTTATCATGTTCTCTGAGTGTTGGCATTTCCTGATAAAAGTCAGTCAGTTATTAACTAGATAGCACTCGACCTTGTTTACATACTTGGAATAGTCTTCAGGGAATCCAACTTTAATGTCTGTCCAGCACATTCTGGTTGCCGATAAGCCACACGGTTTATTTTGTGAAGATGTTAAACCAGATGTTAAACTCTAAACTCTGGAAAACTCTCAATATGCTCGGGCAAGATAACAACTGTGGACTCACACAGACATTGTGTTGTTTTGATACAGCTGAGAAACAAATAACAAAGTAGGATAGGGTTATAAACATAAACTCTGCGGTGTGTGGTCAGGAGACAACTGCTCTTAACGCCCATCACAAGGAATATCCACAGGTGACGAAATTATTTAATAGCAGGAAACAAAAAGACGTCGCTGGATATGGTCAAGCAGTGGTTGTGTTTGTTTTATCCTGTCACACGCCTACTCTAATTAGGCTAAATTCAAAGTGTCAGATGGCAGAGATAATGTTTCTGGCACCGAAAGTGCCGGACTGGGCTCCCCTGCTGAAGGTTAAAATAATACGTCCTAATGGAGGCTATATTGGAACCATGTGGCCGAGGAGAACACTTATCTCCTGTGAAAATGATGGCCTGCTCGCCCCCACTCGGTGTGTCCAGGGCGCTGAGAATTAGCCGTTTCGCCGGTGTGCTCCTGACTATCGCAACACGGCATGCCATGTATCGGTGCCGCTCAGACAATTCTTGGGTGCGTTTCTCGAAAGCGTAGTTGTTAGCAGTTAGCAACTTCGGTAGTTGCCAATTGGAAATTGCATTGCAACCAACAAAGTAGCTAACATAGTTAGCAACTACGCTTTCCAGAAATGCACCCCTGCGAGCTCACTGTGCATTATCCTGGCAGCCGCCCATCTTGCAGGGGATGGCAGAGAGAAATATTCATTTTGGAGGATTATAGGGTGTTTTTAAGAGTTAATCCACTCTCCCATGAGCAATACTGTTTCCTGGCACCAGATTCACATGTTAAGTGTACAGTGCTCTCCGTATACAAGGCGGGGATGGATGCTCAGGCAGGATGGAGTCTCTCTCTCTGGCACAGCTGTGGGGCTGGGGGATTAGGCGATCTGACAAGGTGCAATGTAATTATGCCTGGGATCCGAAGGTGATTATTTACACAGGAGCGGCGGAAACCCGGCAGCAGTTGTCCCCTTTAGACAAGGAGGCACAACTCTAATATGCCGTAATTATTTACTTGTTTTGTGTTTAGCCTGAGAGAAGAGGAGAGGAGAGGAGAGGAGAGGAGCTCCTGGTTTGGATATTTTAATTGGAAAGTAATTAAACTATACTTCTTGGCCTAGAATATTTTACATTTGCCAAGATTGTGTCATTGTGCTGTTTTGCATGCACAGACATCGTATGGATGAGAAGCGATGGGAGAAAAGGTGATTGGTTAGACACGTAAGGTGTTCCTTTTGGACAATAAAAAGGCTGCCTGAACGCAACAAACCAAAACCTGGTGAATGGTCTGATTTGTTCACCACATACCTATATCAAGTACGCCTAAATGCATGAAATGTTGGCACATTACAACACTGCCATTGTCTGGAACTCTAAGCTAGCCTGCCGCATTGGGGATTGTCCTTCTTCATGGGAAGATTTTACCAGCTGAGCAGAGCCAGGACAGTTTTAGAAGCAAGGATTGTGTTTGTAGGTCTTTTGTAACCTTACGACCCCCCTCCATCGCCCACCCCTCCCCCACCCTACCTCACCTCAACTCCTCGGAGGAGGGAGGAAGCAAATTGGACAAGTAGAGCTTGTTCTATAAATTGTTACATTGTTGGCCAGAGCAACTGCAGTTCAGTGTGAATGGATCAGACCTCTAAAATGAGGTATTTTCAGACCAATTACAGTGCGAGACATTTTTGTTAGAGTTTTACTTCTTCCTGGTTTGATGGGTATAAGGGCCTTTAGCGAGAGAGAGAGAGAGAGAGAGAGAGAGAGAGAGAGAGAGAGAGAGAGAGAGAGAGAGAGAGAGAGAGAGAGAGAGAGAGGGCTTTTATGGGG